>NC_080189.1:53806793-54109823 GCF_030028045.1 Hippopotamus amphibius kiboko | reverse complement strand
CTGATAATTCAATTTTGTACAAATCTTCTAACAAAGTTTTCTTGCTTCCCCATGCTTAAACTTCTGTAAATTTATCACTGATTAGGAAGAATGATGATTTACACTGATCTTTGTCTTATTTCACACTTGTGCATGTCTGTATAATCATTGGTCCAACAACAGGCAAGGCTCAGATATAGCTTTCAACATATGCTCTCATTTTGGCACAATTGTCTCTTGTACATACTGTATTGTGACAGTAGCACATTAGAAGAATCTTCATGGGTTTTTTTTGGAATGCCTGCTTTTTAGCTTCTACATTTATGAAAAAGATATAGTCCATGATAGATATTTCTAGAGGCTTAACTTTGAAACAAATATTGTTTACTGTTGCTCCCCTTTAAAGCTTCTCAATCAGATTAAATTGAATCATAAGCGGAGACTACAAGGCAAATTATCTTTTTAGGTCTAGTACCATATGCCCTGACTTTTTAATGTGAATATTAACACCATCAATTCTTATATAAGCAAAATAAAAAGAATTCAACTCATACTGAAATTGATATAAAAGTGCAATCATCATTTATATTTTAGAAAAAAGACACAGACTCAAAAAAGTGTATAAACAAGGTTTTGCAATTAATAAGAACTACATTGTAGGAATGGAGGAAAACACCCATAGTCAGAGTCTAAAAACAACTGCACCTCAGGTACAAATGCATTAAAATTCTAGGCTTTTTTCTTGTTTTGAAAAAATACCTGAGCATACCCATATTATCCTCCAAGAATTATTTTATGAACAGCAGAACAGAGGTGGAGGTGGTCTCTTGGGACAGTCACATAGGGAAAAGAAGACCCTGCAATGCTTAGAAGGGATGAAAACAGTAGACCTTATCATTTAGAAAACTTGAAGGAGGCAATTAGAAAGAGGTACTGCTATGTCATATTTTATGTTTTTTACTGAAGTTTAGTTAATTTACAATATCGTGTTAGTTTCAAGTGTACAGCAAACTGATTCAGTTTATATGTATATGTGTGTGTGTGTGTGCACGTGTGTGTATATAATTCTTTTTCAGATTCTTTTCCATTATAGGTTATCTCAAAATACTGAAGTACAATGTATTTTAAGTGAGGTCAGACATATATTTGGGTTTTTTCCCCAGCTTTATTGAGATATAATTGACACATCATGTTGTATAAGTTGAAGGTTTACAGCATGATTTTATACACATATACATTGTGAACTGATTACCACATAAGATTAGTTAACACATCCATCACTTCACATAATTCCATTTTTTTGTGTGTGTGGTGAGAACATTAAAAATCTACTCTTAGCAACTTTCAAATATGTAATACAATACTGGTAACTACTGTCACCACATTGATTATTAGATCACCAGAAATTACTCATACTATTAATCTGGAAGTTTGTACTCTTTGAAAATTATCTCCCCATTTTCCCCACCCTCCAGCCACTGGCAGCCCCCATTCTTCTACTCTCTGTTTCTGAGTTGGGATTTTTTTGGATTCTATATATGAGACCATACATTGTTTGTCTTTCCCTAACTTATTTCCCTTACCACAATGCCCTCAAGGTCCATCTGTGTTGCTGCAAATGGCAGGATTTCCTCCCTTCTCTATAGTTGAGTAATAGTCCATTGTGCTTATGTGTATGTGTGTGTATATATATACACATACATACATATATATGTATATGTATATACATGTGTGTGTATATATATACACACACGTGTTTATACCACATTTTCTTTATCCATTCATCTGTTGATGAACACTTTACTTATTTCCATATCTTGGCTGTTATAAATAACGTTGCAGTGAACATGGGAGCGTAGATATCTCTTCAAGACAGTGATTTAATTTCCTCTGGATACATACCCAGAAGTGGGATAGCTGGGTCATATGGTAGCTCTATTTGTAATATTTTTAAGGAGGCTCCATACTGTTTTCCATAGTGGCTGCACCAATTTATCAATATATCCCCACCAACAGTGTACAAAGGTTTGCAGGGAATCGCAGTCTTCCTGGGTTGGCGCTGGTTATAAGGGTCTTTGGGCAGTGGAGTCTGCACCTGGTGGGCTTGTTACCAGCCTGGTGGGCATTGATCCTGTTGGCTTCCTGGGTAGATGGGACTGCCTCCAGTATCGTATTCAGTGGGGAGCATGGCACTGGGACAAGTGTCCACTCCAAGGTCCGCAATTGGCGCCTCAGATAGAGGGCCAATTATCAGATGTGCAGAGAGTGTGGCTCCTGCCAGGTCCATGAGAGGGCTGCTGCCTGGTCACTGGATGGGTCCCTGGGTGGGCAGAACTGGCCCTGAGCAATGGCTGAGAGAGTTTGGAGTCAAATATAGGGCCTTTCACCATCTCTGGGGGGTGCATATGGTAGTGTCTCCTATGGGACCCTGGACCCTCAGGACTGCTGGCCGACTGGCAGACTATGGCTATAAGGAAGCTGCTCCTATGTACAGGGCCCTTTCAGCATCTTCAGGAGTAGAAACAGGAGTGTCTCTTACTGGGTCCCTGTGTCACCAAGACTCTGAAGACTATGACTGAGATAAGTTGGAGCCCAGTTACAAGGCCTTTTAAGAATCCACATTCTGACCAAGTTTGGCAGGCTCAGCTTCAGGGGGTCCCAGACCACTGCAGGATGAACAGCTGGACCGAAGTCTGTATGTCTATTACCTATGTAGTCCTCCTGGGTGCCTTGGCTTATGATGCTGGTGACAGATCCAAAGCCAGATGGGGCTGTAGCTGAATTCTCAAGAGTACCAAACTGTTTCTATTTCTGTATCCACCATGGTTGGTGCATCCGCCTAGATAGAACCTGCCTTCTCAACATGGCGCTCTTTGATCTTGAACTGCATTATGGTTTCACCATCTCCTACCTGGATCCCAACGCTCCCTCAAAGGCACTGTGATGGATGCCAAATTATTATTGTTGAAGGGGGATGCTTGTGAGGGACATTGATTTGGCCATTTTGCCAACGTCACCACATACTTTTTTGAAAAGAGGTAAAATAAACATTTGAAAACAGAGAAAGTCACAGTCTTGCTTTGGAAAAAAGAAGGACATATGGGAATTGACAGTTTGTATAGGCATCATGATGATGGTTTAACAGAGTAAAATCTTTGTTAGTTGAGATTTTCAGAACTTTTCTATATGTGATATAAAGGCCCTAGTATGATACCTGCATTTCGATAGCTGTCAATAAATATTAGCCTTGTTTTCTTCTTCCTTTTTCTGCTCTTCCAAATGTGTCAACACCACAGAATGCTTGTAATGCCCTTGACCAAAATATGCCAATATATCTATGGAATCAATGAATAAACAGTAAGTCCCTTACCTGGTGGGCCTCTGAGCCGTGTGAACTTGAGTTAGTTGCCAACCAGTAATGAAAGGAGCTGACTGTCAAAAATTTTAGTGGTTTCTCAAAGAGTGAACACAATTTGAGGTCATTTTGGTTGAGAGCCCAGGTCCTGAGCTAAAATGCGTTTTAATACCTTAACTATTGAAAGACCAACCTTGGACAGGGTGGACCTTTCTATGCCCATGGATGAGCAACCTCCGCAGGAGACCAAAACGACTCGGTGGCACCTTCAAACACATGCTGTGCTTTTGTACACAAATGTATACGTTAAATTCTCTATCTCCCAAGAAAGAACATATTCTTGACTAATGATAGAGTCAACAAATACAAGTCCCGAAGACAGACTTACAAACAGGGCAATGTCAGTATATACACAGGGAATTTTTAGGGCAGTTGCAACTATTCTGCAAAGGTCAATACAGGAAGCTATATATTTGTCAATACTCATAGACCTTTAAAGCACAATAAGTAAACTTTAATGTATAAAAATTAAGCAAATCATTTAGAAGTTTGAGGGATTCCTAGAATGGAATGCAGAATGTGACAAAAGAACCTCACTATATTACAAATTATGAAACAGTCTTACCTAAAGAGTAGAGGGAAATTGTTCTGGCCTAACTTTGGAAAGGAGAGGAGTCCTCAAGACTAAAGGCAAAAGGAACTGTACGTAGCACTGTACTCTAGTTGAAGAAGTTACTCCCCACAGAGGCAGAGATAACAGTCCTGTAACCACTTTTCATGTACACTAGAAGTGGAAAGTTAAGTCAATGGGTTGGAGTCAGTTTTCTCACAGTCGGAGTGGGAGATCACAGGCAAGTGAAAGGAGAAGGCTGGAAAAATCCATGTGTAATAGCTTAAAGTTGGAGAGAACAGAATGAACTCTTTTTCAGTCTTATATAGATACCTACAGTTACATAGAGAAAGATTTATACATCTCTCTCTCTATATATGCATGCGTTAGTAAACACATATAATTCCCTTGCTGTTCCAGCTGAAAGGGCCTGGAAGCAATGACACATCAGTAGCAGTGACTTGGTTTCTAATATCATTCTCCAATAAAAGGGGCCAGGAATCCTTGGAAATATGCAAGATAAGCTGATATATCTTATGGTGCAAGCAAGTAAGGAAGTCCTAAACAACAACAACAACAATAATAATAATGATGATGATGATGATAATGAAACTATGTAAATGGGCCAAAAAGCCAACTGAAAGAGCTCCCAATGGCCAAAGCTGGAACAATTTGAGCCAAAAATAACTAAATATTGGAATATAACCCAAAGTATAAAATAAATATTGTAAATCCATACACACACGAACAAATAGGGAGAAGAGAAATTTTTTCTGTCCCTAAGAATTCTACATACTCTAAGTAGAGACTGCCCACCCAAGCAAGTGGAGCATGAGACTCTGAACAGGCACATGTTGATGAGGAAAAGGAAAGAAAAACATGCCTGGAACTCACGCTTTCACTCATTTACTGAAACCCTAGGTGGGAAGCCATGAGCAGACAGTGTGACACACGAAGGCACTGCATCCTGGTAGCTGGTTTCATTGAAAAGGAGAATGGGCCACAGAGGGGCAGGAAGACAAAAGCCAGCCCATTACTGCTGTGTATTAGTGCTCTCGGCAAAATATATTCAAAATTCCCAGGAATCAAATGCTTATTTATTCTCTTTTGATTATTACCAAGACTATACCATGGGGGGGGATGAATTGGGAGATTGGGATACCAAATTGTACACTCTAAATATATGCAGCTTATTGTCTGTTAACTGTATCTCAATAAACGTTCTCAAAAAAAAAAAAAAGGCTGTACCACATTTTCTTTTTTTTTGTACAATACATACATTTAGTTTGACTGAGGCTAGTTATCTGTGCTCTGTTTTCACTTAGATGTATTCACACAAAGCTGTGAGAATGTTCAGCCTAACAAAAACTGAGGCAAATCTGGTGGAAGACTGTTGTAAAAGAATAAACCATATGCCTTGCAGTAAAGGTGACACCTGTTACTACTAGTTGTTTCTGTTACTGTTTTAGCTGGGTCTCACCGTGTTTGAAAGAAAATTGTTTGTCTCTCTTTAAAATAATGTGTGATTTACATCTAAGTTAGCTAATTTGAGCAACTAACTACTTTTTTTCCTAACTGGCATTACTTAAGGTGATTAGCATGCCTATACCAATGAACTTTTAGTCTTGCTCCAAATTGTTAAAGCCAATCTTTTATAAAACCTACTTATAAAACTATAATTAAATTGTTTTGATAAAAATGAAGTAGAATTCATAAGAAGATAAGATGGAGATAATGAAAATTAGACAAAGTAGTAAGTAAAATCTGCTCTTCTCTGCTCAATGCATATCCAAACGTTCCTCAAAATGTGTTACTTGGTGCCCTTTATTTTGAATGACATATGTGATTCCACAGCATTTTTTTTAGAACTTTTATTGAGATACAGTTAACAGACAATAAACTGCATATATTTAGAGTGTACAATCTGGTATTTTTTTTCTTATTAGTAATGTATATATGGCAATCCCAATCTTCCAATTCATCCAGCTTTTTTGCATTTGACTTAGTCTGTATCAATCTGTTCTCATTAATTGCTTTTTAAATGTTTTTGGTGCCTTTATATTCTGTGTATATAGGTGTGTATTTGTGTGCATGTGTGTGTGTATATGTGTATGCATGTGTTTGAATTCAGTCTACCAAAATAAATCATAGAACTCTTAAAGATCAAAATAGTATCTTTGAATTTTTTGAATGGTAAATGGGGTATGGAAAAGCCTTTGTATTACAAGGGGCTGTATTATGGAGGGTCTTTGTATTATGTGGAACTGGGCAGCCCAAAGTACCCAAATTACCAGATAGGCTTTCTTGGTAAAGTAGACAGTAATGCTAAATGTTCTATTTTTCCCACCTTTATAGTCTAATACTCATCATGAGGCAACTGATTATCCAGAAGTAGTCAAGAAACTAAAACTATACCTATACACAGTGATTTGGTTTAAATTTACTTTATCAATTTTTTTTGATAACACTGCTTTCCTATGTGTGAAACATTTGTACTATCCATTTAGGAGATAAGGAGAAACAAAGTAACCACATTCTGAAAACACATCCTGAGTATCATTCTCCCTGACTCTTTTTGTCCCTTCTTATATTTTTTTCTAACATTATCTGATTTTCATACTTATTCAGGCCACAAATATTTATTGAGCACCAATTATATGCCAGGAAGTCATCTATGAGCTAGAGTTATCGCAATGAACAAAAGAGACAGAAATTCTGTTCATGTGGACCTTTTAGTCTCTTCCTACTTAAATGCTGAGATTTTGATGAGAAAAGTTTAGTATATGAGGCATGAATGTAGTCACTCATCCATTACTAATTAATGATAATAAGAAGAGAAAGCTCAATTGCCCACTAGATATTTAAATCTCAGAATATGCCTTGTGTTTAATTTCTTTTTGTGTTTCACAGTTGTAATGACCAGGTATACTTGTTATACTTTCTCTCAATTTAATAACTACTTTTAAAATCTGAGAAAGTACTCAGGCCTTGTAATTTTTTTTCTAAATAATCCAAACATACAGCTCTCTGGAAGGTTCTTCCTCATATGTTTCAGATAGCTCAGCCTAGAATCCATTCTAGGTAAATACTGTCTAGCTGAGGACTATTTAGTATGATTTTCCATAAGAATCAGTACATGAAATGTCTTTAGAAAGTAAAGTTAGCAGAAAATACAACATCTGCAATTTGAATATGCACTTGCCACCTGCACATTTGCAAGTACATAGTATCAAATTAAAATTACAGTGACCTGAGAATGAATTGAATTTCATTTTAATTATATTTGAATATTTATATTCCAACATATTTAGATGTTTTGTTCAAAGATGTGTCTGCCTTTGTGATAGGCAAGTGTGCTTGTGTGTGTGTGTGTGTGTGTGTAGGTACAATAAATAGTTTCCCTACCTCTTATGAAGCATTTTAAAATAAAAATATTTGATTTAAAGCACCACTCACTTTTACTTTGCAAAGGGAGCTATTAGGAAATTTTCCAGACATTATTTGGTGTCATAGCAGAATACAAATAAAATGACTACATACTTAGGTGTGTAATTCTATAGATACCTATCCAGAGAAATGGGAAAATGTTTCCCAAGACACAGTGATCTATATATAAGCACAGCACTGTTTTAGGCAACTTAAACACAATAAAACATTATGTCTTGTCATATCAAGAGGATAGTAATTTTAACATTGTAGAATTCCTTGTTCAAGAACTAGCACTGAGCTGAGAAATACAGTTTACTATATAAAATATCAATAAACATCAGTGAAGGACAATTCTTGAAGGTCACTGCATGTTATCTTCATAGGAATCAAAGTGCATTGAACTATTATGCTATGCTTTAGCAGTCTTTAGGGTTAGGGTTAGAGAAAAGAGAATATGAGGCAAAAGCTTATGTGATAACACTATCCAGGAGCACAGGGAAGGAGTAGGAATAAAGGGGAGCAAGGCAGGGGAGGAGGGACAGTGAGTACAAAGAAGGAGAGCATGGCTGAGCTGGCCACAGCTCTACAAGAGGCTGAGGGCTCAACCTCACCAGGCATCTTCAGAGAAGCATTACGTAGCTGCTGCGTCTTTGCAAAGTCTAACTAGGGGAAGAAGAGAGAAAACAGCTGCTAGCTCCCGTCCTCCATTGTTCAAGTTCAGCTCCACAAGGTGCTAACGCCTAGTATGTTCACCTTGGGTGGATCTGGTCCAAGGGAACAAGGAAGCCCGGAAACTGGAGACATGAGCCACTGTAGGATTTTGCTTCCAAACAACAAAACAACATTAGAAGCAGCAGCCAGCCTGTCTCCAGGATGCAGGAGTGGTGCAAGTATTACCACGACCATCCTGGCCAGAAAGCAAGGCAAGTGTAAGGACCTGGGGTGAAATATCAGCTCAATCCGCACCATGTTACCTGGGGTCTAACCCACAATATATCTCTTTGCTTTTTGAGAATCTCCTATGAATCATTTTTAAAAGCCAGCAAGAACATGTCACAGGTAAGCAATAGCTTATAATGGATTTTAAGGGACTACCAGATATTCTAGACTTTTTAATGGTTCAAGATCCATTACTGTCTCCTATTGGCACTTTGTATTTTTCAGATTTTCATGGATGGGGATTTTTTTGTCATTTCCCTTTCAGTATTTACCTGATTGATCTAGTTTTCAGATTTTTCCCCTGTCTGTTCGACCTTATTTCTCATGCTTTAACATTAATAAATACCAAAACATAAAACACATAAGCCACAGAATGTTGATCGGAATGCAAATTCTCAAGTCACCTTGACTGAATTGGAATGCTGGCTCTACTTCTTAGAAACTGTGTGATCATAGGGAAAACTTAACTTCTTGTCTATAATATCAAACACGCCTATCTGGAATAGTCATGGTGGGAATTAAATAAGTTAATATATAAAAACACTTAGAAAAGGGCCTGGCACAATATAAGTGCTATATAAATTACAGCCATATGTTTGTTGAGAGATCTTTATTGTGAAAGATTTTCTAATTGGATGTGGCCATCTCCTCTACAATATCTTTTACTTTGGGTTTGGCCAAGAAGAGAGGACTCTGCCCAGTATACAATATATACTTCTTGTAGTAGGTAATAAGAAGAAAACAATAAAGATTTTGGGAAAAGGAAAAAAAATGGAAAATGGAACCAATCACACAGTTGTCTGTGTTACACAGAAGACAAACATAAATGCAACACTTGAGGGTAAATGCCTATGGCCAATGGGTTCCATAATTTAAAATTTTTTACTTAAGTATATTTTAACATTTAAAGATCAGCAGACACTAAAAGATAGAGTTAAATACATGATTTGCACTGAAATACGTGAATAAAAAATATCTAAGTATATATTAGAATTATTTAAGTGAGCAACTGTGCTTATATATTCAATTAATTTTAATATTTATTCACTTTAGATTGACGTTGTGGGTTTTGCTCTTTTAATTAATGTTGATCTTTGTTTCTTCTCCACCTAGTCACTTAAAGGATATGAGATGACTTCTGAGATTTTTAAGCTTAACAGTCACACTTACTACTTAAAATGTGGACCCTTTTTTATAATCAGAAAACAAACAGTAATTGAGATGAATATCATTTTGGCACAACTGCAATTTAAATAAGGGTAAACCAAAAATGGAAAATGATCACTGCTTGTCTTATCCATTTTCACACTTATGCTTTACACCTCTTGGTTACATTACCAAAAAATGAAACCTATTTAAACCTCTGAGCATACATCAATTTTGTCTTGCCACTTCACTGATGCATTCTAAAAATCAATACATACACCGAGTTCTTTGAAAATTGTGCTTCCTTTCATTTTGAGAATCTATGCTCTGAACACTAAGAAGAATAATTTGGCATGGATTCCATTTTATACAAAGACAGATTTCCATTATAACTGTATTGACAAATTACTTATACACAAGCTTCCAGGCAGAATTAACTTGTAATAAAAGCCATGTACTAGATCTCACTTTAGCAAACTTTGAAAAAACACCCATGAAATGCTATATCCTGTAATTCCACCATCTGCTGCATGGTTCAATATCATATAACCTTTGCCAGATAGGATTGTTAAATGACTCAATTGTACTTGCAACTAAGATATGACAATTATATCCCAATTTATTAAGTACAAAAAGGTCCAAATAGTCTATCTTATCTCTCTGTACTACAGACATTTTTTGCATTTTATTATCTTCCATATTGCTCTTACATCAATTAATTTTTCCCACCAACCAAACACCATAATTTACTAATTAGAGTATACCTTATAAAAAAGCTATTTGGTAAATGTACTAGCTATAGAGAAATGAGATATGATCTCAAGATAATACATACTTGTATGTGAATTGTCATTTTCATATATAAGGGATCGTATGCAAGATCTAAAAATGCTCTCTTATAGAATAAATGATGGCTGAAAGTTACATTTTTGCATCATGAAATGCATAATAAACCATTTATACTAACTCACTTCCATGCTATCACTAGACCCTAAAAAGGCTTACAAATATTTTTGTCAGTACCTGAGTCATCTCTTAGGAAACTGCACAGTGAAAGCCTACTGCTTGTAAATTAAAAAAAAAAAATCAAATCACAGCAGGGAAGCAGAACAGGAAATGATAACAGATTCTTTCCTCGCTGCCTCACCAACTAGCTCATATTTAGTTAGTAGATTAAGTCATGGAAGATTAAAGGAGAAGCTTGCTCAGGGCATGTAGAAAATGCAAAATAATTGATGTGCAAAAATGTAAAGTGTAGAGAGTAAAAATGGGTTGGAAAAGCAATCAAGTTTAAAAAGTCCCTGAAGAATCTAAATATCACTCTAGTAAAATTTTTTGAGGGATTGCCATAGTTTGAAGCTAACCCATTAAATCTATAAAAATAACCAACAGGAGGGCAATCCAAATGATAAAGCCATTCTAATGAAATGCAGACAAAGGTGAAAAAGAATTAAAAGTGACAAGTAAAATCCATTAGAGAACAGCCTATAACTACTGTAATCACAAGATTACTTAGCTTGTCAATTAACAGCTGTGTGCCTCCTTTGCACAGAGACAAGAGATCCTACAAAGTGTCACAGAGACACTTGCAAGGCAAAGAGAATGCGGTCACTTGAGTGGTACACAGAGTATTCATGCTTCCAAGTGAAACATCCAAACATCATTGAATCTACAAGCCCACAATTAACTATGCTTCAATGGATGAACACTCACTCTTGCAGAATGAACACAACAGATTTGGGAAGAAATTAAAAGCCAGAAAATAATTACACTTCGACTCATCAACTTCAAGAATGTTTCTCAACAACTAGAAAAGCTCTCCTTAGGTGGGGAAATAAATGTTCCTGCTCTGAACTCTTCAGAAATCATAGGTATCCAAGAAAAACTATAGATGATTCTCTATAAAAACTAAAAATCCAATCATTTCCTCTGGCAAACTACTGTAAACCTTAAAATGTGCAGAAGAAAGGGAAGAAAGTAGAACTTCTCAAACCCAGAAAATATCTCAATTTATAAATGCTCACTAACAAAGGCAGCATTGATTTTTCAAGAGAGCTTTGATTTGAACAAGCATGTTCTAAACTTACAGAATGAATGCTGAACAGGGTTACATGATTTGGAACATTAACCTAAGGAGAGTTCAAGGGAAATGAAATTGTATACAGATTCAATTCATCCCCTTGAAATGAAAAAAGCTACAGTACATGTTTTTCAAAGCCCATATTCATGTTTTTGTTACAATAAAATAATAGTCTAAGTGATTATTTACAGAAATTACCATTACTCCAGGTTTCACCATGATAATTTTATTTAATAGAAAACATTAGTAAAAAAATATTTTATCACAGGTTCTAAAAATCTGGTTTGAAAAAGAAAAATATGTAAAAAGGAAATCAGACATAAATAATTAGTAGTTATTTTAGAGAATCCATTTAATTTAGGGGGGCTATTTTGTTACATAAAACTACTTGCTATTATCTAAAAATTTCAAGGTATTTATGGAGACATTCTAAAATCAGTCTCAGAAATGCTTTCTGCTTACTTGACCTTTTTTGATACAAAAATCTGTCAGTTTCAGCAGTACTAAAATAAATGGTTAGAGTCCCAATACTGATGTGAATAAGCCTATTTCTGGTGTCACTGAGACTGACTTCTCCTGTATAGCAATGCTAAGCCCTTGCCGTGGAGGGAGATACTATCAGAGACCATTGCTGCGTAGGGCTGGCATAGCCTGGGATCCGCTGTGCCTGCGATGAGGATCTGTGATCTACCGACTTCTGCCAACAGCACAGCACAGTTTATTCTGTATCATCCAACCTCTCTTTCAGTGTTTCAATTTGACAATAGTTGATCCTCCTGAGATCTGCGCCTTCTCTTGAAATCCAATCAGCCTGCTAGGGTTCTATCATTCTGTCTCCCACTCCCCAATCCTCTTCTACCCACCCACTCTCAGTCTCTAAGACTGGCAATAGGTACTCACTGGCTGTGAAAATCTCCTAGAATAATGTTCCTTACACAACTTATGGGATTGCGACAGCTGAGTTTCTCCATCTTCTGGGCTCTACCTGTAGATCCAGTTTCTTTGTGTGCCATGTTGAGCAGTGACGTGAATACCTGGACCACTCCCCAAGACCAGCTGGCCTACAAGCTGCTTAGTTATCTTTGTTCTATTTTATCTATGCCCAGCTTCTTCCATTTCCCCAACTGTTCTCACAAGGCTTTATAAAAACCACTGAGGATACAACAACATGGCTGAAAACGTGGTCCTATACCGACACTGGGCCTCAGGCATGGTCACACAGGCCCTACCCACAGCTGAGGTACCTTTGGAGACATTTAACCACCATATCTGCCCATCCTCTTGGGTTCAATACAAAGACAAATAGGAGAAATAAACTTTTCTCCAGGTACGAATGTGCCCCATAGGTTTCAGCTTTTAATTTCTGGAAATAAAAATATCTTCAAAGGTAAAAAGTCTCAAGGTGTGTTGTTTTTATTCTTATGCTTGGATTAAGTTAGAGGGAACTTAGTATTTATACTGGTTGCAATTCTTTTCAAAGCATATGGGTTTTTCTAAGCTTGGAATGTATGAACAGGTCTTATTCAACCATATAAGGTTAGACACACACCCTCAAATATGTGAGTTTCTGAATATTTATTATAATAACTAATTTGGGAAGAAGTGGAAAATAAGAGTATCTGAAGTTTACAATAACACTAAGGGTCATTCTTTCTTGGCTTGGTCTTTTTTTTTTTTTTTTTATAACCTTGGTTTGCCCCCAGATGATTAGAAATTCAGAACTAGGAGAGTTCATTTGGAAAGAAGTCAAAGAACTGAAATTACTAACAAATCTTATTATAAACACCTGTGTCCTACAGCATTCACAATATTTCAGAAAGTCAAAATAATTGCACATATGTACTCAGCAAAACTTTGTAATATTAAATTTTTTATGTGTGTATGCATGTGCGTGTGTTTGAAATATGCTCCACACTATATTGATTTATAGTAAATGTAGTCGAGGATGGAAGATACCTTAGAGGACTGGGGCAGGGAGGGTGGGGGGGACTCGAGGGGGGGGAGTCAAGGAAGGGAGGGAATACGGGGATATGTGTATAAAAACAGATGATTGAACCTGGTGTACTCCCCAAAAAATAAAAAAATTAAAAAAATTAAAAATAAAATAAATAAATTTAAAAAAAATATATAGTAAATGTAGTATATTTACCCTTGCTAGGCCAATTAGCAGAATTTCAAATTATATGGTATGCTAAAAAAAATTGTGTTTAAAATTCTCTTTTTTGTAAAGAGGATCTTTATGACCAGAGTTTACAAAAATAAGATCCCTTTGAAAACTTTTAACTCCAAATATCATTGAACAAAAAGAGCATCAAAGAAAACACAAGCTGTTATTAAAATACTTTTTATGTTAATAGTAGATATCAACCCTCAAATTGCCAATAAAGGTGCTTACCTAAAAACTGAATATCTAGGGAATAGTCAACTGCTGCTAACTTAGTTGAAGAACAGAAATTATCTTCAGAGAGTTAATTTCCTTCGCACCTCAGAAGATTTTTGCACTTATAGATCACTATGAATATTTTTCATTGAAAATTGTGAGATGCCTGGGCATCACATTTTTCCAAATAAGTGCTTCATATGAGTTGGTGACTTATTTTATTTTTAACTTCTTAGATTAGCCTTATAGTTTAGCTTAGAAGGAAAATAAAGGTACAACTTCAAATTCTATAAACTTCAAACCTACTCCTAATCCAAGCCCTATCTTCAACTTGATAATCAATGGCCTTTCACTCAAAGAGTGATTATTTTGCTTTCTTCTTTTCTTTCTTTTTTTTTTTTTTTTTAACTTCATGTGGGTCATGCACCAAACTGTATAATACAGTCTTCTACTCCATGTGAAAAAGATTTAAAGTATTTTATTTTGTTTGGAATTTTGGATTTGAATGGAAAAATATGAAGAGAATATTAGGGTATGAAGAGAATATTAGGTGCTTGTGAGTAAAAGAAATGGTAAGGAATGCTTAAGACTCATTTTTCCCAGTATACAATTTTGAATTCAAGAAAGCCTAACTAGGAAACCTATGTGGAAAAACAAAGAGACACACTGGATCTTATTTTTGATTATTTAAATGATCTATTTTGCATTTGAACATACACTTATATTCAAGTCCCAAAAGAATTTAAGATGATTCATAAGTTGTCTCTTTGCACTTACTCTATTTCACCAGCTCAATCTTATTATTATTAGTGGCATTTACAAATACTCTGCAGCGGCTATTTACCAATGTCCCTTCACGTGTATCTGAGGTATTCTGATTGCTCATGGAGAGATAAGTGCCATATAGATTCTGAACAACTGATATAATATAGGTCCCAAAACGTACAAGCAGAAAGATTGAAAGGTTCACTCCATATTCCATCAAGAAATAATTCTTAGAATTGGATAATGTTAGAGCTTCCTGAAGCTTAGAAATCATTTCATTAAATTCATGGAGTCTGAAGGAAGAGAAGATGGCTCTTTAGATTTGAAGAAAGGAATAAATTGTTTCAGAGATAAGGGATGTTTCAAAGAGAAAACTAAAGTATAGAAAATTGAGTATAGAGTCATTTGGTTTTCATTGGTCATTGACAGAATATTCCATAAGACTAAAATACAGCAAGATGAGCAATTTGTTCAATAGAGAGAGGAAAGTGAGAAGAATGAACACGGATTTTTTTAATAGTGAAGGAATATAAGAAAAATCCATTTTCCAAAGATGTTCATTTTAGAAATGTAAATCTGCAGCCATACCTCAGAATGGTCTTCATGGAATTTCAAATTTATTTGCTTAAATCTGGATCCTCTGATGACCTATTTTCCTTCTTCTCTCCCTCATTTCTTTCAACAGCTGATTGAGTTCATTTATTTACCATAAGCTGAGCTTATGCATAATGTTCATAGTGTTGCACAAAACCAGCCCCGGAGGAATTTATAAGCTCACAGTGGATTGCAAATGAGCAATATTGATCAAATAACTAAAGAAATATAAATTTATAACTATGATAAGGAAATATTCAATAAGTTATGAGAACATCTAATGGAAGGAAGTATATCAAGTGGGAAAGGATAGGAAGGTGTTTCTGAAGAACAGGTGATCCCGCTCAGTTCCTTCCCTGGCTAGTTGCTAATTTGATTTGATTCTATCTTCAATTTTTTTTTTCTTTTCCTAACACTAAGTTTCAAATGTCTGGCCCTGAAATTGGCCAGCGTCCCTGATGAAGGCAGATTTTTTTTACCCCAAACATGAAGAGCAACCTTACCTCTACTAGGTACACAATAGCAAAAGCCAGCTCATCTCTGTTGCTCCAGATTCCTTGGCTAATTGTCCCATTTCTGAAAGTCTAGCTTTGTTACATATAGCATTTGTAGAACCCCTCGTCACATTTTATGCAGCAAACCAAAACATTCAGGAAACATCACACTTTTCACATTTTAGTGAAAAGAAAATCATCAGTTCATTAATTTTTAATAGATTTCTAACTGTGGATGGATTTGAATATCTAATTTACCACCTAGTTATTTTTCCCCAATAAGTTGAAGATGTGTATATGGGGATTCTTTATTATAAAAAAAAATGAAAAATACTATATCACACTTTAGATGTTCCACAAAATGCACTTAAAATTTACAGGAGGACCACTCTTTATCATAGATCTCCTCTCACATTTCTGGGGATTTCTAGATTGGGCATGCTGAAGCAGAACTGAATTGCTCCACTCGTCAAAAGGAATCTTCCTCAGGACACACAACCAACTGGACTGAGGCCAGATGACATGGCTGCCATAGATGAACTACGTAGAGTGTATCCTTGCTAAACAAAATCCTAACAAATGAAAATTAAAGAAATGTTCTTTGGACATAAAGAGCTTACTATAGGGTTTCCTAGATTCAGAAAGGAAGTATTACCTCCTGAAAATGATATAATCCTGCACATTCAGTCTTTGAAAAAGTCTGATTTTAGCTAGTGCAAATGCCCCAAATAACAAAACTGGCATTTATCTAATTCTTACAGCATGTATTTCATAACAATTCTACAAGCAAAAGAGCAAGTAATATGCTCATATTTTTTTAGGTGAATAGACTGAAACTGCAAGAGTCTTCTCATACTCTCACACATACAACAGGCCTTTTTTTGCAAATTTAATTAATTTCAATAGGATTTGATTGAAATATCTTCAAAATATATCGACTTTGACTACTTAACACTGCCACTGTCACCACCCTGATCCAAGCCACCATATTTCTCAATTTTTGTAATATCTCCTATTTGCCTTCCCTGTGTCTGACCTTGAACTGTATTCAGTCTATTCTCAACCCAGCAGCCAGAGGGATCCTGTAAAAATATGTCAAATCAAGTCACGCCTCTGGTGAAAGCCTTCTCTGGTTTCCCATGACCTGTGCAGTGCTCCACAGCCTAGCTCCCAAGTGACTCTGTTTTCATCTTCTCATCTCCTACCACCACCAAACTTGTTCACTGTACACCAGCCATACTGGCCTCTCGCTGCTCCTTGAACATGCCAGTATGAATCACATCTCGAAGCTGTTAACAAAGTATTTCCTCTTTTCGGAAAGTTTTCTTTTCCACTACATATTTGCATAGTTAGTTCACTCAGAAGTCACTTCTGAGAGGAGCCTTCTCTGGGACACATTATCTAAAACATCAGTCCTCTTATATCAGTTCCTGTCCCCATTCTATGTGTGCCATTTTTTTTTCACTTCCACTTAATATCTAAATTCTTAATATCTACATTTTACTTTCTCCTCTTTTTGAGTTGCCTGTCTGCCAACTAGAATGTAAGTTTCACAAGGACAGCTTTATTCACTGCAGTATCTGCAATACCCATAAGAGTGTTTGGAAGAGAGGAAGTGTTTAATCAGTATTTGTTGAATAAATTAAAAAGTGAAGCTCCTAGATGTTGAGTAATTACTTGAAGACCATATGGGCTAAGAGTAAAGGACCCTGTCATCAAATTTGGTCTTTTTCTTATTTCATGATGTTTTACTTACTAATTTGGGACACCTGCCTAACTTTCTTCAGCTGCATTTGCTACCTTCTAATCATAGCACTGCAAAGAGAATGTCCAGATATAAAACCTGTACCTTAGAACTTGATGCTGGGTGGAGAAATGACCAAATAACATTTAATTTCCAGCTCCAGTTAGAACATCTAATATCTATATTCTAGAATGACCGCCAGGACTGCGCTTCTACTCCCTTATCTTCCATTCCAAAATGAAGTCTCTATATCTCTTGGCCTCTACAGAAATGTGTTCTTTGTTAAATGGGTATGTATATTTTGGGAAATTAAAAGAGATTTAGTACACTTGGATGGGAGAAGCGGCAGTTCCGCTTTGAGCCTTCCAAAGCTGAAAGAGTTATGGATTAAAAAATAAACTAAAAATTAAAAAAAATAAAATGGAGAAAAAGAACAAGAGCCACAACTGCTACTTAAGAGTTGTCACAATAAACGGTTAGCCCCATACTCCATCTCCTTCTATCCCTTGAATGAATAAAGTTGGCCTTGTTTTCTATTATAATATCATGGTTTAAATGCAATGGAAAATTTTGAAAACTTAAAATATTTTTTCAAATAGATAATGATAGTAAGAAAAGGAAGCTAGGAAAAAAATTTAAAATCCTACTTCTCAGACTCCTTAATTTCTTCTTCACTTTTCATTCTACCCCACTATAGAGGAGCAGGTAAAACTGGAAACACTTTTGGAAACACCTGAAAAAGTTTTAGGTAGAAAGTAAATATCTAAGATAGATAAACTCTTAAAGCACAGTTTTAGACCAATTGCAATACATTTTTTGTTATATATTGCCCCAACACCTTATTTCATTCATCAAATTACAAAATATTTAGATAATATTATAGGAGGGAGAAAACCCTTACTATGGCAGGCTTTCCTGTTACGGTAAAAATCTCTCATTGATGGGAATAAAATGCCATGAACTCTGTGTATTGGTAGAGAATGGTACCAAAACATAAACTCTCTTCTTCTTTTAACTAGAAAATGTGTTGTATTTTCTCAACAATCTAGTAATTCCAAAGACTGTTGCTTACTGGTCTTCAGAGGCTATAACAAGTTAGAAGCAAGACCAACCATTTCTAAAATTCTTAATTGAGTATTTCCAGTGAGTTCATGCTATGCTAAAGGGAGATAAAATTCGGGATTTATTTTTCCTAGCACAGAATGTACTGATTACACTTTATTCCCCTCAGTGCTGCAGTCATTGAAGCAATAATACACTTTGAGATACTGTGGAAGTCTGAAAAAGTTAGTTTGTCTTCATGGTACAGTCCACCTTACTAATGGGAAACGATTTGGACACTTGAGACATTCTAACTCATTCTTCCGTTAGTAGGTTTGTAAACATTTAATATTAACTAATAAAATCATGTTCTCTTGCCTCTCAATAGCCATAGAAAGCTTCTATTAAAGAGTAATGGCTTCTGAATATAGCTCTTATTAGCCTTATTTGTTTATTACAGAAACTAGTTTAATATGAAAGTGGTTCTAACAGAATGTGCAATTAATCTGAATAAATGTGAAAACAATAGTTCAACCAGATGTCATATAATAAAGTTTCCCTGGTGGCCTTTATAGAAATATTTTTAAGTTGGTTAACACTCTAGGTGCTTTTAGTTATACTGATATAGTTAAATATCTTTCATTGTTAATTCACCTAATTTCTGTTGAAGCCCCTTAACTGGCTTAAGAAAGGGAGAACCTTGTGGAATCTAATATAATATTTTTTCCATTAAAAGAAAAAATAAGTCGTTAGGAAGAAGCAGTGTTTCTAATCTAAAGACATTTTTAAGTACCACACAATCATATTTTCAAATTCATGACTTTTAGAAAGTTATTTTTTGAACGTGAGCAGAATATAAGTTGCTATAGCACCAAGAGCCATGAGGTTTTCTCTTTTCCTTTTCCTGTTATTTCAAAATCTTACTGAGGAATAGTCCATTTCATTAAATCATATCCCTCAAAACAACACCCAATTAAAATAGTTCTAATTTTTAAATGTGTAACTTTTGTAAGTGTGATGTTTTATACCTTATAGAAGTTGGAAAGGTCTACATTAAAAAATTGTCGAGAACCACAAATCAAAACCACAATGAGGTATCACTTCACACTTGTTAGGATGGTAATTCTCAGAAGAGACAAGGGATAACAAGTGCTGGCAAGGATGTGGAGAAAAGAGAACACTTATTTGTTCACTGCAGGTCAGAAGGTAAACTGAGACAGCTGCTATGGAAAACAGTATGTGGGTTCCTCAAGAAGTCAAAGATAGAATTATCATGACTTAGAAAATCAATTTCTGGGTACATATCCAAAGGAAATGAAATCATTATCTCAAAGAGATAATTGTACTCCCATGTTCATCACAGCATTATTGATAACATCCATAACAACAGCCTAAGTTTCCACTGATAAATGGATCAAGAAAATATGGCACATGTATACAATGGGATATTGTTCAGCCTTGAAAAAGAAGGAAATCCTGTCATTTGTTGGAGCATGGATGAAGCTGGAAAGCGTTACGTTAAGTGAAATAAGCCAAAGAGAGAAAGACAAATACTGCTTGGCATTACTTATACGTGGACAGCCCCCCCCCCCCCAAAAAAAAAAAAAAAAGAAAAATGAACTCATAGAAACAGAGGGTAGAATGGCTGGGAGTTGGAGAAATGATGAGAGGTTGGTAAAAGGGTACAAGCTTTCAGTTATAAGATGAATAAGTTCTAAGGATCTAATGTATAATGTGGTGACTATAGTTGACAATACTGTACTACATCACTGAAATTTGCTAAGATCTTAAGCATTCACAATTTTAAAAAGGTAAATATGCAAGGTGATGGATGTGTTAATTAGATTGTGGGTATCCTTTAACAATGTATATGTGTATCAAATCACACATTGTACACTTTAAACATATTACAATTTTACTTGTCAATTATACATCAATAAAACTGAAAACCATTGTTAAACTTCTTTCTTCACTAATTTACTACGATTCTATGGTCCATTATTTCAATCAATAACCCTCCTGCCAAAAATCTGCAACCTCCTACCTCTCTGTTTTTACTCCCACCCTGCCTCTCCATCTAAACTTTTGCAGCCCTTAAGGATCCTATGAAACTGCTTCCCTGTAACTTCTCTGGAGCAGCCAAGTCTTCTGAAGAAAGTGACACAATAGAACTGATTACGGAGTCTGAATTTACAGAGAAAGAAACATCAAAGGAGCATTCTACACCATCTGTACAGATAGCTCTTCCCTGTCACTCTATCAACTATCCTCCATCGTCCTCCTAACTACAGTCCCCACACAGATCCCATGACTCTAGATTATCTTACCTAATATTTTGTAGGAAATTGAAGCCATGAGACAGGACCGTTCTCACTGACCAATACACTACACAAGGCCCTTGTGGGCTGTCCCTAGGCTCTTTTTCCTGTTGCCTTCACCTCATTCTTCCAGCAGCACTTTAATTCCTGAGAAATGCAACATTGCCTGCCGTATCAGTAAACAAAGGATGTCACAGTCCTCAGCAATTGCAGCCACAACCAACAGTAAACTGGTGAGCCCTGAGGACACTCAGGAAGGAAAAGAATACCTGCCATCTAGCAGCCATCAGACTGCAGCCTCTCCCAAAGGTGAGCCCTGAGGAAACTCAGGATTTGAAAACCCTGAGGAAACGGAGGCTGTGAAAACAGGATACTGGGCCCAGATAGCTGAGGTGCATATCAAAGGAATGATTTCAGCGAGCCCAGACTCTTCCATCTTCCCATACATAGAAAAGTGCTATATGCCTTAATTTGAGATTTCTAGTTCTCCTTAATTAATGGTAATCTTTTGTTCCTACTACCTGCCTTTTGTTGCCAAATGACTATATATCCTAGCTCCTCCCTTGCCTCCTTGGAGCAGTTCTCTCAGGGTTACTTGAGATGCTGCCTCCTGGGCTTGAAGTCCTAAAAATTCCCACAGAATAAAACATAACTTCTAACTTTTAGGCTGTGAAATTTTTTTAGTGGATATTCCCACCCCTTCCTGTTCTCAGAAAATCATCTTAGCACCACCTCTTTTTCTCCTACATTCACCCACTCAGAAGTCTATCCTTCCTGTCAGTTTGCAAACATGCTTAAGCCTCTACCATTTTTAATGATTCTTATTTCTATCCCGCTGCTTAGCTACTACATTTCATTTTACACAAAAATTTCTTCTAAGAATCTTTCAGTAACAATCACATTAATTAACACAAGCATATTATCAAAAACTATTTGGACTGAAGTAGTTACACTGCTCACCAGTGTTCTTATGTGTGCAAGGAGGTTCTTTATAACTGATGTTTTCATTTACCTGAATGTGTATGGATGTATTTTTTTTTTCTCCTGGAAAGGGAGTATAGATTATTTTAATCAAATTCTTTGACTGTACAAGATACCCAACTCCAACTAGCATAAAATAATGGGAATTTATTGGCTCACATAAATGAACACTCTAGGAGATAGTTTTTGTTTCAGGCATAGCTGTATCCAGACACTTAAATAATATCATCAGTACTCTACCTTTCTCCATTTCTCATTCTTACTTCCCCTGGTGTTTTGTTTTGTGTTGTGTTGTTTCTCACAGGCTGATGTTTCCCTGTGGTGGCCCCTGGCACCACAGGTGAATAATCCTATTACTAGCGGCAAAAGACCTAGATGGATGCTAAATTCCTAACCGGGATTATATGATCATCTCAGAATCAATCTCTGTAACCTGACAGAGGCAATTGAAGATTGGCACTATCTTGAATACTATGTGGAACACTATCAACAAAGTTAAAATTTAGAAGCAAAGGATAATTTTATAATAATAATTCGGTTACCAGTGGTTAAACATAATAGATAGATTAAAACTATTTAAAGATCTACAGGCAATAGTTATTTTACAGCTGAATTTTATGTAACTTCTAAAAAGTCATTCTGGTATTATTTAAATATCAAACTTTTTCCTGAATTCAACAAAACCAATACAACTGAAGAAGATGGGGTAAAACAAAATAGACTAATTTCGTTTATGAATATAGCAAAACTTCCAGAAAACATTATGAATCTAGCAGCATTTCAAATGCAGAAATGCAAGAATGATCTGATGCAGGAAATGTATCAAAATAAAGGGAATGATCACATCATTATGTCAGTATACTCAGAAAACCCATTTATTAATAAGTGACCTTTTATAATAAAAACTTCAAGTAGAATAGCAAGAGAAGAAATTATTTTTTCTACTAAAAATCTATTTTAGTGAGGATCTTTTTGTTCACTCAGCACATCTGAACACCCTTCCTCTACATAAGGAATGCCTCATCTTATTTCATACCTCCTCAAGGTACAAGCTAAATACTACCCAAGCTGTATTTAAAAAGGGCTATTTTGCAAAGTATACACATAATTTCTACAAAGCAATAAGGGGCTGAATCAAAATTGTCCCTGGGTTACTTTTTTTCTTGCTGTTTTCCAGTGGCTACTATTTTATTTTAGTCAATAACAACTTCTCTTTCAAAAATTCACTTAACATGTTTTGACAGAAATTATAAAAGTTTCTGAAATTTATTATTTTATCAATTTGTATAATGGGTCATCATTTCAGACTTTGGTTCTCTATAATCTCTGATTGAAGACTTTTAACTGCTTCATAATTTCTTGAACAAGCTCTTTGAATACCCTGACCTGAATGCATTTCAAAAATCTACTAGTTTATTACCCAAGTGTACTTCTGAGGCTTGAGTTTCCTCTTTGTGATACATAGTAGGAGAAGATAAAAATAAAAGAGCTCACACCTGCAATTCCCAAGCAAGAGCCTATTCTCTTGTATTCTCTTATGTATTCCCATTTTCTGGATATAGTTGAAACAAGAAAAAATAAAAAAAAAATCCCTAGAGTTCTTCTTAAACAACAGGTTATTCTGTGTTGCCTTTCTGATTATATTTATATATCCTTATGCCACTCTTTTGAATTCATCTTTATTGGGAGTTCCTTATTTATTTTGTGTAGAGTTTTTATTCACACTAAGTCACTTATCCAGATACCTAAAGGGAGGGTGCATGTTTTGGCCCCCTCTGCCGCAGTGCTCCAGATTTCAGGTAATAGTTTTGAAGAGAAGGTGGGTTTGGATGAATTAAAGTTCATTCTCTATCAAATACCCACATGTTTAGGAATTATTGAAAGAATATTTCAAGTATAGTCCAATGCTCATTCTTTCATTGAAAAGCATTGGTTGGGTAGTTAGACAATCTGCTGGGAGTAGGAACTAATAAAAGGAAAAGAAAGCACAGAAGCACTTTCTACAAGCCTGGACTCCTGAAGTTTCAAGAGGTGGCTGCCCAAGTCATTCTAACTGTGGGAAAGGAAATGTTACCAAGGCCTCAGGGAAAACTGGACTCAAGAACATGGAAGACAAGAGTGTTATCCCTCTATCATTTATGCAGATTTCTTCCTCTTTCAGACTAAATCATTTTAAGGAGGGTCAGGGAAAGCCCTTCTCTAAATAAAGCCTCGTATTTGCACCTGCAGAGGAGGTAAAACTTAACCCTTCTCTTTCCAAGTTTAAAACTCTGGAGAAAGGTCTCTGACCTGCCTAGTTTAGGTCAACCTCTCTTCCCCATTCTAATCGCCTGTCATCAGGACATATTGGTCTTTGCTTGACCCAGCTTGGGACAGGTCCCAACTCTGATAAATTAGAGAGCAAATAGAGTTTGTAAGAAAATTACGGACATAAAAGGACTTCATGCTTAGGAAGGGAGAAAGAAGCATTTCTCAGCAGGATGTTCTTGGAAGATAAACATATGTGTGAGTGCATTGTGTGTGTGTAGTGTGTGTGTACACACACACAAATCTCTTCTACATACTTTAAAATTTTTATTTAAAGAAATACTTGCAAATATTTATACTCAGAGAGAAGCATACTTCCTTTGTAAAAATGTGGTCCCGTCATACATTTTAAATTGGAAAAATATAGCAGAATGGACCTGAATTTGAGAATAAGAAAATTGTGATCGAATGAGACAGAAAACAGGCTACAAGCTAGTGCCTAAATTGGCCATTTACTGATTATTGCTGTGAGTAATATTCTATGGGAAGTATTCCTTTCTGATACTACAGTTTCACTTATATATTTCTTGGATAATCATGCCTTTGTCTGAGTCCCCTGACCCCTTCATCACATGAAATGTCCCTATACAAACATTCTTAACTTTAAAAAACACTTAAGTCAAAGATGTCAATTTAAAATTTAACATTTTCATCAAGGAATTATTTATGTACTGAAGTTTCCTGATTAAGCTAATCTTCACAATATTTTGAAATCTTGATAACTAGGAATTGGGATAATGTTATAATATGAGAGCAGTTTTTCTCTTTCTCTACAAGTGGAAACTTGAATACCCACTTGGGAACAGCACATCCTTTAGTTTGAGGGAGGGGGACTGTTAACAGGCTATTTGGCTTTACCAAAGTTGCACCTACAATTAGCCAGTGAGGCTAAATTTTATTAAATTCTTACTATATGCCAGGCACAGTGGTAAGAATTGTTACATGCTATATCTCATTTAGCCCTTACAACAAAACGAGGAGGTAGATTCTCTTATGACCATCAATCTACAGATGAAGAAACCATGGTTTAAGAGGTTAGTTACCTTGCTCCCAGCTCACCCAGTAAAGAAGGAATCGAGATGAAATTAACAGCCTAATGCTAATATTTATCTTATCTTGGGGTTTAAACCCTCCAATGATGTCACACTGCACTCTGGGCCATATCGGAAGCTCCTTATCATGACATGGTGGGGGTGGGGGGGTGGGGGGCATGGGGGGGGTGGTACCTTGAGGTCTGGCCGAGCCCTCCCATCCACACCTGCCCAGTCTTAGTGTGTCCCAGCCACCCGTCAACTTTCTAGTTCTCAAACTTGCTAAGCTCTTTCACAAACCAGGGCTTTTTGCTATTGCTGTTCCCTCAGAAAAAATTGTGTGTGGACATTAAGTCTACAGTACCTAAAATAACTTCTGACTGCCCCCAACCCATTACCACTAGTGAGGTTAATCTCCAGTACACCTTACTGTTTTACTTTCTTCATAGTGCAGAACACAATCTAAAAAATCTTGTTGATTGATGTGTTTACTTGTTAATTATCTGCATTTGGAAGCAGTTAGGCAGGAGGTATCAAACAATAAAATACTCATAACCTTTGGAAACAATAATTTTGCTTCATTCCTAGGGAAATAAACTCACTAATAGTTAACATTTATCAAACACTAAGTGTGTGGTGGCATCTTGCTTCCTGTTTTATGCCTATTATCTCATTTAACTCTCAAACCCTGCCACCAGCAGGCACTGTTATCTTAATCTTCAGATGATGATATTGAAACTTTGTGAAGAGGAATACTTTCCAAGGTCATTCAAATAATAGGTAGCTAAAACTGAGTTTATCCAATTCTAGCATTTATGCTTTCAAGCACAATACTAAATAATGAAAAAAAAAATACCATAAAACAGATGTATAGTGATTATTTCCAATAGTGTAAAGGTAGACTGTAGTGTACAGATCCAAATACAACACAATCACAAAATGGAATATTGTGCAGTCATTAAAATAATTTTGTAAAGATCATAGAAAAACACTCAAAATGCTTATCGAATATCAAAGATTAAAAAGTACAAAATCTTACATGTGATCCAATTACCTAAATGAAAAAAATTAATTGTGCATTAAAAATATTGAAGGGAATGAATCAGTGATCATCTTTGGATGACTGGACTATGCATATTTCTTTTTTCTACTTTAAAAAATGTCCTACTTACCCTTAATGAGCTTGTAATAAACTTCTGTAATGGCGTAGACTTTTAATTTCATATACACAGTCTCATCAGAGACATTTAGACTCTAATACTACATGAGTCCTTCTGGGGGAAAGGCCTTGCCCTTCAAGCCCTTTATACCCCTTCACACTATTTCACTGAATCATTCTGGATAAACGGGCTTAAAGAATTTCTCTTGTTACCTTGCCCAAGGTCATTATGGCAGGCAGGCCTTCACATATAAGTTTCCTTCTTTCATAAATGCAGCCACATGATAACTAAACAGGCCAGCCCTGGAAATTCTCCCTCTTTTGTCCTCTGCCTACTGGGTATTGGCACGTTTCTGCTGGTTTTGTTGCTGTAGGAAAGTGCCTGCCCATCCTCTCTGTTGTCCAATCACAAGTCATGCTCAATGAATCCCAGTCACCAGCCTTGAGCACTGGACTTTAGTCACTTATTTCAGAGGCCTTTCCTCCTGGGCACAAACTCAGCTCAGCTGCCAGAACCATCTTCTTAGTGTCTCTGTGTGTCTTGTTCTGCACAGTGGAAAATTTTCTAGACTAGTTGCGCACAACATTGGCTCTTTTCTCAGTTATACATTTTTGGATGACTTTGGAATTAATCTGTTCACATAGAGGTCAGTGGTGAGATTCTCAGTCACAATGCAGATTTTAAAATGGCAAATTACAAATTTGAAAAGATCCCAGACAGATCTCTTATACTCCATGACTATAACATATCTAGTCTGTAGCTTTATTTCTCTCCTAATACTTTGCTCTCTGTTTCCAATTCAGGGCAATGAAACCTGGCATACGACAGCATTTAGAAAAATGTAAGGATAACTTTCTTTTTAATCAAGTGTTTCTTTTTAATAATATACTAACACTTCTGATCACATTCACCATCCTTGGAGAGAGATCGGTGAATAGAAATTATTTATAAATTGGCAATGACCAGAGGCAAACACTTGTTTTAGGAACATTGTTTCTACTTCGTAAAATATTCATATAACACAACAGGGTACTTAATTAGGTAGAGTATAATAAAAATAGTATCAGGCTGCAGTAATATATACAATATCATTCTAAATATACACAATATCATACTTATATAATGTATAAAAAGTCACAAAATGGGG
The DNA here is from genome assembly GCF_030028045.1 of Hippopotamus amphibius kiboko. Lineage (NCBI taxonomy): Eukaryota > Metazoa > Chordata > Mammalia > Artiodactyla > Hippopotamidae > Hippopotamus > Hippopotamus amphibius. The sequence goes on along the minus strand of NC_080189.1, from coordinate 54,082,323 downwards.
CATGTTGCCACAACTTAAAAAAGACAGAGTTCACAGTATTTTCCCAATCACCCAACCCTGTAATTATAACTTTCCAACAATAATTATAAAGATTAAATGAAAAGGTATAAATGAAATAAGTATGTTATCTGGTAGAAAGAGTGGATATTTAAAATGCTCTAAATTACCAATATTTTAAGTACTGTGTTATCCTCACAGTGTTTAGCATTTTGCATGGATTATGTCATTCAAGGTTTTTAATTTTTAAACATTAGCTCTCTAAGAAATTATCATGGCTTAGTAACTTAAAGTCACATGCATGGAATGTGATGAAGACTGAACTTAAAGCTAGATCATGTGACTTCAGAGGTCCTGTGGTTAGTTACTGGTATTAACCTGCTTCAATTCCTAAGAATTTACTGGCTGGGATACACATGAAGCTAATAAGGTAATAAGAGAATTTTAAGAGTATGACAGTCTCCCAACTCTCATTGTTATTTTGCCCAATAACACTGAGTATTGCCATGGGGTTTTGATGTGTCAACTTGACTACACTTAGCTATGGGAAAGGAAGGGAGGGTAGCAGTCATTTTGAACCAGACACACACCTTTTCCCAGTTATTCAAACAAACACAAATCTCAGTGGTGCTGTGAAGGGATTTTTGCAGATACAGTTGACCCTTGAACAACGCAGAGGTTAGGGGCACTAACCCTCTGCAAAGTTGAAAATCCATACATAACTTGCAATAGGCCCCCAGTATCCATGCTTCCTCCACAGCCACAGCTTCTAATCTGTGGATCCAGCCAACTGTGGACCGTGTAGGACTATGGTACTTGGTGGGAAAAAATCCACGTTTAAGTGGACCCACTTCACACCATGATGTTCAAGGGTCAACTGTACAGTTAAAGCTCTCAGTAGCTGACTTTAAAGAGATTATCTTGGATGGGCTCAAAATAACCAGTTGAGCCCTTGAAAGGAACTAAACTTCCTGGTGAAAGAGACCCCTAACAGCAGTTTAGTCTACAATTGCTGCCCCTTCCCTGGATTTTCCCTTTCTCACTACCTGCCCTATAGATTTCAGACTTGCTTAGTCAGCCTTCACATATAATCACATAAACCAGTTTCTTATATTACACATCTTCCTATAGATAGGTATGTGGATAGGTAGGTAGATAAGAAGATAGATAGATGATAGATAGATAGATAGATAGATAGATAGACAGATAGATAGATAGATAGATAATCTGCTTTTCTGATTAAATCCTGATTAATACAAGTGTTATCAGTGACAGATTCTGATGCTGTGGGGCCTGAAGCTTACACAGTTTGAGGTGTATGTGGAATATTTACATATCAAAATGACTATTTAGGGTGAGAAAAGACCCACAAGAAATAAATTTTTAACATTTGACACATATCACAAGATCACATAACCCAGAAAAATGGTCTCATATTTTTATTGTGAACTGTTTGGCACAGCTTTAAAATACTTTTTTCTCTAAATTTTTAACTGTTTATTCCTTGATTGTCTCTTCATTTAACAGAAATTTGGTAATACCATTTTCTATAAAGAGAATTAAAAAATTGTCTGTTCTGCACCACAATTGATTGAAATTTGGTTTTTATTAACAATAATTTGACCAGATGTCAGATGAAAAACCAATTCTTCACTTATAATTTTAACATGGTTGCAATACTTTTCCACCGACTGGCTCCAGGCTTCATGTATTCTCAGCCTTATTCTCCCTCATTACCTATATAATAAGAGTGCTGGGTATTCTAGGATGTATTAATGCTGCAATATGACCTTTGGCACAGAACCTTCAAGGCACAATGTTTAATGAGTTGGCATAACAGGCAGTAGGACTCCTAGAAGCCACTCCCACACCTGACAGCCAGCTATACCTCATAAAGACATCCTATTGAAGCCAAACTAAGTGTATTTTCAACCCAAATTAGAACCCCAAATGCCGGCAAGTACTCCAACACTACCAGACTTGAGTTAAAATAGGTTAAAAGAGGAGGCCATCTTAACTGATTGTGTATGAAATATCTTACTTCTACAAATTGTACACAAACATATGATCATATTGTGGTAAGCTGAATAACAGCTGCCCAACATGGTTACCCCCTAATCCCCAGGCCTGTGAAGTCAATTCATATGGCAAAGGAAACTTTGCCTATATGATTCAATTAAGCATTTTGAGGTGGGGAGATTATCTTCGATTATCAGGAGGTGGGTACAATGAAGTCATAAGTGTTCTCCTTAAAGGAAGGCAGAAAATCAGAAAAACAGAATGCAGCATAAGGATGAAAGCTAAAGGTTAAAATGATGAAAGGAAGGGGCCAAGAACCTTGGAACACAGGCAGCCTCCAGAAGTTAGAAAAAGCAAAGAAACAGATTCCTGACCAAGAAGCCTCTGGAAGGAACACAGCTCTGCAGGCATTTTGGTTTTAGACTTCTGACCTCCAGAATTGTGAGAGAATAAATTTGTGTTCTAACTCATTATATGGCCTTTTGTTGTAGCAGCAAGAGGAAGCTAATACACAGGTGTATGCACTGTCAGGCCCCTTCCAGGGCTTTAAACGGAGCTCATGCCAGTGAGGGGTTCTGAAGCATAAGCACCATTGTAGCATGCATGCATACACACACACACACACACACACACACACACACACACACACACACACACACACATAGCTGATGCTTCCACGAAGAAGCCCTAAACCCTGGGAGACAGTCAAGGTGGAGAAATGCCCTGGGCCAGCTAGTAACATGGTGCCCCTCCAAGCAACATTTTGTTCGATATACATATGAGAAGAAAACTCAGTGCTGGTCCCAGCAGGCTGCCTTCAAGGCTGAGAAGAAAGGCAGCCAGTGGCAATACAACTCTGAACAATTCAGTTCTAATTCAATGTGCCTGCCTCATTCCTCTAAACACATGCTCTGCAGCTAATTTACTGGCACGCCTTAGAAGGCAGCTGCTCCAGCAAGCTCCGCACAGAGGATTCTTGCTCTTGTCAGGTGGCTCATTGAAGTATTTCTTTTAACCACATACATTTCCCTGGGAGAAATGATGGTGATTTTTTCCCCCAACTCATTATGTTTCCAGTTATATTTCAGTGGCGTTTGTGATCTGACTTCCTAAGCAATTGCCATTCTGGCCATCTCCTTAACTCTGTTCTGGACACCATCATAGAGGCCTGTGCCCACCTCGATTCTTGCCATTTTGGATGACTCTTAGCTGAAACGAGTGTGGTTTAGAGAATAGAGCAGTATCTTGGGAGTAAACCAGTCGAAACCCGCTTCTGCCACTTACAGGGTGTCTGCTTAACTACCCTGAGCATCAGCAGAACCACCTTCAACTAAGGCTAATAATATTTACCATCAACATTTAATGAGGATTACAAGGACATCTCTAGTTCGCTATAGGCACCTAATGGGTAGAGGACAGGGATGCTGCCAAACATCCTACAATGTACAGGACATCCCCCACCAGAAAGGAACCCTCCCATTCCTTGTAATAGAGCAAAGTTCAGGACTTTTGTCCCCTAGCTGTATGAAGAGACTTCTCTAAAGAAATAATAAACAAACAGCTAGATGTGAGCTCTAGTCCAAACCACATTCACAGTTTACTCAGCTCTTAAATTTTCAGTTAGTTGAGCCAATATTATCTAAGCCAGTTTGAATTGTTGTCAAGTTATTGAATTTGAAAGCTACCTAAACAGACATGGAGTTGGACTGGGCTGCTTTCCCTTCAAGGAAGGACTTGTTGCCCCAGATGTAGGGAATGTTGTTGGTGAATAGTCAGCTGTCACCCCTTCAAGGACTGTTTCCAAAGTAGAGAACTGTGTCACCTAAAGTCAAGCTCTTCTGGAGCAGACATTATGTACCTGGTGACTCGTTGAGGTGCAGCCCTTTGGACCTAACTTGGGATGATGCTGAGTGGTCATTTAAGGTCCAGAGCTCCCTGTTGGGTCAGCAACGGCTGTCGTTCAGGACTGCAGTGCATCTGTACCTCTCCTTCCAAATCCTGTTTCACCCCCTTCCCTAATGAACATCCTGAACACTAAACTCTCTCTCTGAGTCTGCTTCCTGAAGGACATAACCTGTATGGCTGATAAACCACCAACTCTCAACTGTCCAATAAATATTAGAGGATTGTTTATTAAGGGTAATACACAATGTTAGTAGTCCTAAAACAGAATCTTGCTGAGGGCAGAGATTTTTTTATTCTTTAGCTATAATCAGCACCAAGAACACCACCTAGCTACTCACGCATTTATTCAACAAATCATGATTCACTGCCTTCCACGTGCCTTGATATTTAGAACACATTTTGTGAACAAACCAATAAACAAATGGATGATTGAGTGAAATATTAAGCTCATCCTCTGCAGATGCAAATCTTTTGAAAGAAAGGGCAGTATTTTAAACTTTTTCATGGTCTTCTTCTTTCTCCACATGAAGTTATTCTCCATTCTTTTCACTTTCTATAAATCAGGGTGTATAGGGTGGTCTACATATTATTTCCTGATTGCCCACCTTATCCACTACCAGTCTTCCTCCATAATAATTATCTGAATAGTGTGAAACCTCCTCCTGTGAGTCCCACGTGGCATGCAACCTGACAGGTATGTGTTGATTGATCATTTGCTCTGCTGACGTTCCAGTTCAATTTACATTTAAGATAGGTCTCTTCTTTTGCTTCCATCCCACATTCCAACATGAACATTTTGAAGAGGATGAAGCATAGACAATGAGATCCTGGACTGAGGATTCAGTCTTACATAGATTTATACTCTGAGTCTAGCACAGCATCTGATACATAGAAGGTCCCCCCAAATGTCCCAATTTTAATATCTCTTATGATGGTAAAGAGTAGAGAAACTTGCTTAGTTTGACTAGCACTTCTGAATGCTTATTTCCTGTGGGGAGGAGCATGTCTTCTGCGATTAAACAATATTCATTGCTAGTAATTACAAAGCACTTACTTTCATATCCAACACTGTACCAAGTACTATAAATGGATTATTTTTCTCACAAAAACCATGTGAAATAAAGTTTTATTATTATATTAAATGTGAGAATATATCTGAGAAAATTAAAGTATATAACTTAAGATCAAATAACTAGTAAGAGCAAAGTAAAGATGCAAAACAAGTTTGTCATTAGTTCATTCTTAACTTCTAATTATAACAAGTTTCTTCAGATGATGTAAATGTACTGTTTCATAAATGAACCCTTAGAATATCAGAAAGTAGAAGACCATAAAATTTTGAATATATATAAAATATACATATATATTTGAAGTATTATTAATTCTACTCACTTCAGTTAACTTGAGAAATTAAGGGTTGGTTTGATTCTGTCCACTCTATAGGAAATAAGAGGTGAAAAAATCTTTTTTTTCCCACTATTGTAATTATCTCATCATTTTCTCTGACTTATCTCAGATTATTTTATTCACTAATTCGAAAAATATTATTTGAATACCTAATGTGTTCTGGGCTCTACTCTAGGTACCAGGAAACAAAAATTATAAGGTATAACCTTGCCTTCAAGGAGCTTATGGTCATGTAAAGACAAAAATCAACACATAAACAAGAAGTCATAAGATAATATGACAAATGCCAGACTAATTATTCCTCTCTGACTGAAGCACAGAGAGGAATGACTAACTGTTGGGGAATGCAAGGTGGGTTGAAACAGGGAAGAGTTCACAAATAAGCCTCCCCTTTAACTGTTTGGGGGATAAACAGGAAATAGATGGATGGGGAGTACGTAGAAAGTACATTCTGGCAAGGAGTCAACACAGATGAAGGCACAGAAGCCTGATATAACACAGTATATTTAATAATATGAGTTACTTTTCAATATTGCTTAAAACAAGAGTGTCTGGGAGGGATAGAAATGGGGAGGTGACAGGGTCGAACAGGAGGTGGGGGGCAAAAGGCAAGAGACTGCTGAGAAAGTAACCATGAGTGTTGAGCACTTCTCATCAAGAAGTTCAGATGCTTTTCTGTGAAGATTAAAACCTATGGAAGGATCACCGAGCAAGTGATTGGTAGGATTGTATTTATCTGATCAGTATTTCAGAAAGACCTCTCTGCCAACAGTTTTAAGGATGGACTAGAAGGGCCCTTAGGTTGGAAGCAGAGTTCATCAGGAGGTTATTATGGGGGTCCAATGTGGACATGGTATAAGTCCAGCCAGGCACCAGCAGCTGAGATGAAGAGGATGGCATTTTTGATAGTAGGCATAGGAGGCATAACTACTGGATTGAGGAACTAACTAGATGGGGTGAATGTCTGGAGGAAACCAAGGTTCCTGACTTGGGTAATAGTCAATATTCGGTATAGACAGGTAGAGCAGATTGAGCAGAAGGGAGAGATGATGATGCATATTGAGGTGTTTGTGAGACATCCCCAGAGAGATGTACAAGAGGCAGAAGAAATGATATTAATGATAAACAATCATTTATGTGGCACTGTTCTCAGCATTTCATATATATCAACCCTTCTGATCATTACACAATCTAACCAGAAGGAACTGAATCACAAGGAGGTAACTCCTGTGCTCACACAGCTGGTATAAGTTTTGACTAAAACCATCTTGCTCCAAAGTTTACATTTTATCAAGCACTTTTGGAGATTATTGAACTTTTTTACGTAGGAGGTATTCTTTTCAGATTTCTTCTAAGGAAGACTATTTGGTCCACAGTGTGAAAAAACGGCTACATGGGAAATACTGGAAGGAGGAGATGAGTTCCTTCATCTAAAAAGTTAACACACTTGTAAACTGGCAGGGCTTGTTTGTGATGTGTGGTATACAATGTGGTACAAAAGGACAAGTAGAATTTGAGATGGAGCCAAACACAGACCCTGGCACAAAGTCTACATGTAATAAATCTTAGTCTCTCCCCACTCATTTCCTTCTTCTCTCTTGCCTTATTAAACAAAAATAATAAAGTCCTTGCATTATCCACAATAGCACTACCTCTCAGAAATAAGTGTGGGTCTCAGGAGAGAGGCTGAACACTTTGGGATATGTATATTTCAGAATTATCAAATACACAGGTGGCAGTTAAATCTTTGAACATAGACAAGCTGAAATTCACACTCCCTGATGTATTCTTTCCCCTGATACTAACACACACACACACACGCGCACACACATACACACACACACGGAGGTTCATGAGTAGTCTCAATATATTTGAATGGGGCAAATAAATTTAGCCAAAAGAGGATTATTTGGCCTGAAGAGAACCATCCACTGTGAGAGTTCTGAGGGATAATTTTGACTTCTCCTGGTGAAGTACAACTTTCCTTTGTTCTTTGATCTTGTCAGTCAGACCTCCCTGTTCCTCATTTTGCATCCTCAAGGTAAGCCTAGTAAAAGGTAAAACTTTAAAATGCTTGCTTTAAATAAAAGCATAATGTTTATTTAGCAGGAATGTTGTAGCATGCTACAGAGTACACAGTGTATTGCAGTAAAAATACTAACCAGAATTGCGGAAAGTAAAATCCATTAAGATACATTTTTGGTGAATCATTTTATAGTGATAATATCAATATAAAATTATGTTATACCATAAAGGATCTTTCTCAAGCTTGTGCTAAATTTTCTGGTTTATGATCTCTAAACAATTAAAAAGCTATAAAGGTAGAAACCCGGTGACAGTAATTATTAAGATATAACTGAAATCATTATACCTAAGCAGTTTCAAAATGTCCCCGTATTTCAACACATTTTATTTGCAGATCTTTAATGTAAAGGTTGCTTTTCTAATAAATATAAAGAAGCCAATTATAAGGGCAAGTAAGTATCCTTAAAAATGTAATCAAGTCAGTGAAATGGGATGCTACAGTGATGTTGTTTTGATGTTATTAAGCCTGAAACTTGACCTCCCCTCAGAAACTCTTCAACATTTCTCTCCTTTCCTGGGACAGAGTACTGATAAATCCCTCAGTTTCCCCCTTCCCTTCCACACTTAGGTTAGGTCATCATGGAGGTGAGTTTTTGTAATGATGTACTTTACTACCCACCCCTGTATTTCTTTACGTTGGACATGAGGATGCCTTAGCCTAATCCTCCAAGCAGCGTTTTCTCTCAGATCTAGCACTAAACTCAGTCTGGGGAGGGAATCAAGAAGCTTTAGACTGATAATTTAATAGCACAGGATCAAACCACAGAATCAGTATTTCATTCATTCATTTGAAAAAAAAATCCCCACTTGACCCCATCCCAAGTCCACTCCACAGAAACACTCCCACTACTTCCTTCTGTGGCTCTTTATCATCTGCCTCCTTCCCCCTCCAAACAGGCCCATCTCTCTCCAACCCCCACACCCCCTCTCAATGCCCTACTGTTAACCTGGACATTCATGAAGGCAGGGATAATGTGAATTCTATTTATACTTCTCTGTGCCCAGAAGTAAATTTTTTATTAATTAATAATTTAAGAAAATTAAACAAAAAGGGTTCTGTCTTGCATCGTCAGTCCTTGAAGGAGCTGTGGCCCCCCGACTCTGAAGTCCTGCCACTGGCCAGGACTGTACAACCTGCTTCTTGGCCTCCGTTTCTCTTTAATCTTCCCCCTACTGCCCGCTGCTTAGAGGTCTAGTTGGTTTCAGGAAATCAGGCCTATCTGGTCAGATCTAAACTTGTTTTGACAGATAATTAACCTTCCATCTCATCCCATTTAAAGAAAAGTATTTCATTGATTGCTTCTCTGAAATTTGAATGGCGGTGTGCTTTCCTGCATTTCTTCAGTCCCATCTATTTGACTGTTATGACCACAAAGATGCTTCACACAGACACATGGCATTTGCAGGTGGGAGGGTTTTCTTTGCTGTATTAGCAGGCTACTAGTTTTTATCATAGATAGTCTCCTCCTGACCTTATGCCTACTTTCCCTGTGACAAAGAAGACACATGCTGTCTATTTTCCTCAGCACCCCCCTTGACCACTCTTTTGACTTTACTTCCAAATCATGCATGGTATCTACTTTTCTCCATATTTAAGTTGGCATCAGCACTTCTCCTATAGCCAAGCAACCAGGGTGCCTGTCCCTGGGCTCCTAGCTTTACTAGGCCTGCTCTTGCCCACCTCCAGCTCACCCACTCCCTGCAGGGCAAGGAATCGTTGGGGCCAAGCATTCATACCTCTCAACACTCCACAATCCCATGTCTATACGTATTTCCAAATGCGAGGGGACATGGAATTTCCTGCCCAGGTGGCTGGAGTGTTCACTTGTATGTGTGAGGCTGTGCACACAGGGAAAGAGGGTCCCAACAGGAGGGAAAGGAGGTTGTTCTGCCAGGATCCTCCGTGTGTCCTCTTGCCTGAGGACCACACATCTTAGAGGCGGACCTGACCATTCTAATTATGATGCTCATTCATTTCTCTCTCCCCCTAAATAATCTCTCTGCTGCTCCACAACAGTGCTTTCTCAGCACGGCAGCCAACTGCAAATCACATCTTGGCATTTTGCTACTTATAACAATCCACTTGCCTCCTGTTGAACTTATAGTGGCCTTTGAGATCTCATCTTCCACCATCTGTCCTTTACTCCCCACGTTCCCCACAAGGGCCTCCTCCACCAGCTCAGTCCTTCCTCAGGAGTGTTCCTCCCTGTGTCTCAGGTCTTCACAAAAATAGCCCTTCTCTCTTGTTCAAGTTCTGTCCCAGAATACACCTTCTCAGATCGGTCTTCCATAGCCATCCAATCTAACTTAACACTCAAGAACACCCCCATTCCTCTATAACTCATCACACTAATTTTTATAGCAACAATAATGATCTTAAAGTTTTGCATTTCAGTATTTGTTTTTGTTATTTGTCTCCCAGCTATGAAATGTAAGGCTGCACAGTAGAAAGAGTCTTGCCCATTGTGTTCATGGATCTAACTCAATGCCATGAACAGAGTCTAAAGCATGGTAGACATTAGACAAATACTTGTTGAAGGAAGGAAGGAGACAAGGAGGAAAGAAAAGATAAGAGGCAGGGAGAGGGAAAAGTTAGATGCCAGTAGGGAGGGTCTATAATCACAGAGAGGCAGCGATCAGCCTCCCAGTAAATATCTGATGCATGCTCATTCTCCACTGTAAAAATGAATGAATGAATGAATGAATGAATGAATGAATGAACAATTCAGACTAGTCTGTTAAAATAGGCAGGACATTTGTCTTTTGGAAGATGGAGACATCTGGAAAGAAGACTTGCCTTTTCCTAGTGCCCTGTGTCAGCTGAGAAATAACAAAAATGAAAATATATTTACTCAGTGCCTGGTTATTCCTTCTTGGCTCTCATTTCTCGGTTTCCTTCATTTCCATGCCATAACTATTTCCTAAGTGGTGATACGCTCCAGGAATTTCTCCAAAAACCCAGGCTTCAGAAGAAAATCTATTTGCTGTGATTCATATACCCACAATCAATTCACCAAATATTTATCACACTTGTACTATGTGCTAGGCACTATACTGGTGGCTGATTTTTTCCACTCCAGGAGGTCTACATGGCTACGTGGTTTTATTATTACATAGTCACCATACACAAGGTAGCAATTAATTTTATGAAAGACAGCGTGAATGCCAGGAAGAAGGACACTGAGGGAGAGGACCAGGCTAATAAGGACACTTACTCCTATGAAAACCTCCACCTGCCAGGTAAGTCACATCCCCTAGGAGACAGAGAGAGGGCTCTGAACTCTGCATGAAACTTGGTGGGTAAAGAAGAGTTTTTGTTGTTGTTTTTAATTTTTATTGGAATATAGTTGATTTACAACGTTGTGTTCGTTTCAGGTGTACAGCAAAGTGAATCAGTTATACATATACATATATCCACTCTTTTTTAGATTCTTTTCCCACATAGGTCATTACAGTGTATTGAGTAGAGTTCCCTGTGCTATACAGTAGGTCCTTCTTAGCCATTGATTTTATATATGGTAGTGTGTGTATGTCATACTGAGTGAAGTAAGTCAGACAGAGAAAGACAAATATCGTATGATATTGCTTATGTGTGGAATCTAAAAAAGGGGGTACAAATGAACTTACCTACAAAACAGAAGTAGAGTCACAGATGTAGAAAACCAACTTATGGTTACCAGGGGGCGAGGTTGGGGGAGGGATAAATTGGGAGACTGGGATTAACGTATACACACTACTGTATATATATAAAAGAAGAGTTTTAAGGATAAACACTGCATGTTAAGTAGCAGCATGGCTACAATTGTGAAAATGTAACTGTACAGGGTAAGAAGATATTAAAGCCGCACGTGAGTGCTGAAATTGGACAGTAAGTGACATTAACACTTCAACACAGAAGCTATTCCCTACGTTCTCCCTTCTATAACGGTGCTATCAGGAGAATACCAGTAACCAGCATTATGTTGGAACTTCGATTTTTACCTTCAATTCTCATATTACTCTCATATTATTCCCTTCAATAGAAGAGGGTACCTTTACAGCTCTTGGGATTTTTTTTAGAATCAATAGGAGGTATCTAATCTGTTTTATTCAACAAAAGACAGAAAGAACAAGAGAGAGAGGGAGAGAAAGAAGAAAAGCACTATGAAGAAGGGAGGAAGGGAAGAAGGAAATTACAAAGAATGATCCTTAGAACTGAAAAAACGACTATAGTAAAAAACTAAAAACCAAAAGAAAAAAACAAGGTGTAAGCCTCTGTCAAAAATAATAACATTTATGCAAAACTTGTCTTTGATCCCCAGTGGAAAGTTCAAATACAAATTAGTTTACTTTCAGTATTAGTGTTATTCTTAGTATTACTTCAGTAGATGTTCAAAATTAGTAGCTGAAGAGAGAATTCACCCAAATAAACTTTACTCTTCAGTTTAAGCTGCCTATATATAAATATATACATGTATGTATATATATATAGTTTTCTAGATGCTAGAGTTAACATAGAAGTGAGAGCACCTGAGGTAAAGGAAAAGTGACAAGAAACATCGCTGAGTTCAGCAGCAAGATTCCAAGTGTCTGTCAGGTTGGAATTTACGACTTTCTGCCATAAAGACAATGAGAAGGTAAATGCAATAAGGGCATGGTTTTGACTAAAGTAATGTCACTTATGCCTTCATTTGACACAATATCCTTCTGACAGCTAGTATTATAGCAATCACAACCAAAATGTCTTTTACAAAATTCTCCCACAAGAAACAGATTCTATTCAATTTTATAAAATATTATGAAGCTCTTATATTTATATCTAAATTTAATGATTTGTATCAACAGAATTTTTGGTAATGTTTAAAATGTTTCAGTGCTATGGAAGAAATCAATGATTTTGTTAGGCACAGTTGACTTTAAACAATATATTTGAAGAGAAACTTGCAATATCTATTAAAATTCAGATAGCAATAACTCTCCTGGGATTTTTTTTACTGTCGTAAAAGCACACACAGGTCTGTGAGTGGGTGAATGGTTGAAAAAATTGACACATCTTTGTCAAGGAACATTCTGTAGCTAGTAAGAAGTGTATAATCTGTGTCTTTTGACCAAAAATGATACCTATAATATACTTTTATTATATTTAAAGTAAAAATTTTAAGTTGTAGGACAAAGTTTATGCTGCTCTTTCATCTTAATAAAATCTCAAACAAAATAATAATGAAGATATGAATTTGTGTATGTATTTGTATTTATTTTGAGAATGATGTGAAATGACACACATTGTCAAAAATTGTTAGCTCAGGAAGGTAAGAATTAAGAGGAACTGGAGTTATGATTGACTTTTGTTCTATTGTTTAACAAGCAAGTTTTGTTAAATGAAAAATGAACCCTGTTTTGAAAAAGGAAGAAGATTTCCTAATTATTTTATTGAAAGGTCTTTTAATAAGCAATACCTTAGTGGAAGAAGATATTTAATGCACCTTTAAAACATCGGCATTGTATTCTCTATTAAACTTTAAACCATCTCTGGCAAGAAAAGAGCATCATAAATGAGTCCTGATGGACACGTGAATTAATAAAGTGACTCTTTGATTATCCAGGACATGACTCCAAGGCTCATGCACTTATGATATAAGGAACGAGTTGTAAAACAATTAACCATAGAGCGACCATTGGAATTTTGCCAATTTTCCATTTAAATTATACCATAGATTGAAAATGGTGTGACTTTGTTTTACAGGAACAATTATTTTAGACCACTTGAATATTGATTTATTCTAAGACTCTGATTCCATGATTTCTTATGTGGCAGTAAACTATAATCCCCTTTCATCTGGGACTGGAAAGGAAGTCTTACAGAAAGTTCATGACAGTGCATTGATGGATAAAATTCCATATGTAAGTCATTTGGTCATAATCTTTTTTTTTTTGGTCTTCTCCATTAAAAATGTTCTAAAACTTTAATCTATCTTCTAAAATATGCGTTTAAATTGAAAGCATCAGCACTTTGAACCTAGAACAACCAAGCTGTGGTACCCTGTTCAATAATGGAAAATGATATTTATTTCTCCATATATTTACTTCTGGATTTAGAGGGAAATTTTCAACTGCTCAGGGCAGTTATATCCAGAGTAGTATAGATCCTGGCATGTATTTTTAAACCTATTTCACTTGATATTTGATAATAAAGAACAAATATCTCCATCAGGACCCTGTTGGTTTAGGTAATAGCTCAGTTAAACAGAAGCCAGATTTTCTCAATCAACTCCTGATGTCTGCATCTCCGCCTCGTAGGATTAAATTTAGGGCTATGTGGCATTCACTTTTAGTGCTGAAGCTGGGGAAGTGAACCAGATATGCTAATGAATGTTGAACAACAGGATCTCTGGGGGATAGAAGGGCTGAGGTATTTTTATGTATGTGGTATAAATACTTACACTATGGCCAATTTCAAGTTACCAAATATTTAAAAACCAGGTAGCAAATTCCCTGCAATATTAATAGTCAGCTCTTGCAAACCAATACAAGCCAGCTCCAACACATCATCCAGGTGAACCATAAGGTCATTCTGATTTTCCATCAGTGATGATCTCACTGATATGAAGCAAAATGGCAGCCTCCATTTGGTGGAGCATTGGGCTTGGTGAGAAAACTTGATTCTTCCTATCATCTCTCACATAGCTTTCTCATTGACCTTGTACTAACCAAGGTGATTTCTCATTGTTATTTTATATGTGGTACCTCAAGGTGTCCCAGAACCTGGCTAGATAATTATTAAATGCTCACAAGACATGATTATTAATGATATGATAATGATGGACAATAGCTAGTTTTTACAATCCAAAGAGGAGGTACTTGGGAACTCTGACTACAACTATATTTGGTTATTTACTGAGAAACTAAAAATGTTTTTACTTGGTTAGCAAGTGTTTTGTACAGAAGCATAACCCTGAAACTGAAGCAAAAGGCATGATAATTTGTCATACAGATTCCATATTTAAGATCCTACTTTGCTTTACCCAAAAGGAATCCTTATTCTACCTTGAACTTAGCTTTGATTTATCTCATAAAATCTACAAGAAGAGGTCCAGAAAACCATTAGCTAATCCAAAGAAAGGAAATAATTAAGAGCAGTACTTAGGGAATGGTGAGACAGGTACTATAACCAGTTAAGCAAAGGAAACTTTTGTAATAAAAACTTAGAATTTTCTATCTCTAACATCTTTGCATTACACAATTTCTTCTCTGATTTCATGACCATCTTTCAACCTAGTAGCAGGCTTATATTCTAATTAAGTTATCTTCTTAACACAATTGAATTAAGGACTTATTTTTATTTATGATATATTATCACTTATTAAAACAATTATCACAGTAATATGTAAAAAGTGTCAATCGCTATTCTTGATCTTTTAATATACAGTATCTCTAATATTTTTGGTAAAAATGCCAGACAACTGTTATTCTTCCCTATGAGTAAGTAAATTTGAGTTTGGGGAAATTAACTAACATTTAAAATCACACAACCAGTAAATATCACTGCCAGGATCTAAATTCAGGTCTATTTTGATAGCCTACACTACATTTTCCATATTTTTTAAATAAGAGAACTTGCTTTCTGCATTACTGAGATTTGTCTTTCCTTAATTATATTTGATTGTCTAAATCTCCCGATAGTCAACACCACCTCCAATACACCATGAACTCCAAAATTTGAAGTCCTACAAGCGCAGTGTTACTGGTGTTAGGGAATTATCTGTGGCAGCGGATGCTTGTCCGCACAAGGAAGTGAATTGAGTAATGTGAGGTACAATCCAAAACTTGAAGTTAACCACAGGAATTTAACATAATTTTAAACTCAGAAATAAAGGATAAATTCAACCATCTTTAAAAATTACCTGCCCTAAGGAATCGTCAGAAAACAGATAATTTCAGGCATATGAAGAAATGTAAGTTCATTAAGGTATTCAGGATATAGTCTCAAGAATATATGACTATGTCCAAATATATGAAGCTACTAAAGCAAATGAGGAATAATGGTTGTAAGAAATAAATTTCAATTGGCTATAATAAGCAGACTAGACCAGTGATCTAATGAGTTATATTCTATCTTGTGGGTATATTTTCATTAGAATCACTCTCTCTGGAGGCTGAAAAACAGCAAGTAGCAGGATATATCTAACACCTGGGGAACAAGGATCTGTAAGGACAGTCTCAAACTAACTTAAACTTCCCAGTTCCTTCTTTCAAAATTGGTCAAAATAGAAAATCCAAACTGAAATTTCCAAGATCAGAAACATACCTTCTAGATTATACGTTATATTTGCAAAAGCAATAACTTTATGATTCTAACAAGCCTGAATGCTTAAGGGAGATACACTGAGATAGCTACCTAACCATACTATTCACCTACCTAGGCATTGTTTCAGTGTCTAGGGGAGAAGCCTTCATTCAGCCCATCAGAACCCTGTTGTCCCACTTTCACAATTGAGTGTGATGTTATTTGTGGGCTATATGTTGGCATCCCAGTCAGACTTGATGTTAATTATCCTCAGTCCCTTGCAATGAAATGAAATGGGATTAAACAATGAGACATGTAAACTTTGCAGAAAAATTGTTTGCCACTTGCCTCAATGTGAGCCAATACGATATGGGTTACGTTCTCTATGTACACTGGTTTTAGAATGTATTAAAGATCTAGTAAAGTTTGAGAACCACCTGTATTGTACCACCATTCATTCCATAGATACTTAGCAAAATTTAGTACCCTGTGAAGATCCCAGTAGTAAATTAGCATAAAGTCAGAATTACAATCTAGGCCTTCTAATGATCAGTTAGTTTCTTGATCAATAAAATAAGTATTAAACAGGGCGAAATCTAAGTTAGACTATGAAATACAAAGTTGAAAAAGATACTTATTTTGTCTGAGTACAGGAGAGTCAGAAAGGCAATCAATAAGTCATAATACAGTGGGGCAATTAATACAAAACTCTTGTGAAAAGGGAGTCACTAAATACACAAGGAAGAGATTGAGTTTTTAAAGAGCTATAGATGAGAAGTATAATTTGAAATAATTTAAACAGTGGATGTATTACCACGCAGCAAAAAAGAGGAGGTATTCAGGATATACCAAGATCTAAAAGCAAGGAAAGCAACAAATAGCTGAAATATAACAGGAAGGTCAAAAAAGAGCTGAATGAGACAGGAAACAGGGCTAGAACATACATTTGAGAATGCTTTCCAATACTCTTATGCACCATGCCAGAGAACTTGGACTTAATGCTGTGAAAGGGGAAACAATCAAATGTTCAAGGAGACATATTTGAGGCTGTGCACAGGATGGAGGATGGACTGAAGAGAGTCACGGAGATGGAGGCAGGAAAATCACAAGAGAAGAAATAATGACGACAAAAAGAGAAATTTAAGATCTGGATTTGTTAGGATATGGGAGAAGCTAGAAGAGAAAGGACTTCAGGATGACTCTGAAGTTTCTAACCAAACAATTGGATACAAAATGACACCACTAATGAACAAAGCATAAGGAAAAGAAGAAATAATTTGCAGAGGAGTGGGGAGAGGGTGAGGTCATGAATTTTTTCTAAGTCTGAGGGCACCTGGGACCATATCCTTGTAGATACAGGCAACAGGCAGTTCCACCACCATCTTTTCATGTTTTCTTTTCTATTAACTTATTTTAGCTCCTAATATCCCTTAATATGTATTCAGTGAAGCTGGTCTTATTACAAGGATGTCGCTGACCCCTTTTGGAAGGTGACTGATGCTCTGAATTTAAACAACAATCCTACTGTTCTTAAATGTTGTAGTTTTTGGGTTCAGTGAGCACTTTGCCCTTAGCCAGATCAGCAGATAGTGTGAATCATAATAGCTTTTAACTATAAACCACACAGCAATTTTAAATGTAAACCACAGTACATTTGTTAAAATGTTTTCCCATAAAGATTCATAGATTCAAAGCAAGTATTTGCAAAAGTTAATAGAGAAATCCTTTGAATGGCTTTCAGTGAGTTTCTCATCAACCATGACATTTTATGGCTGATGCTGTATTATGCTTCTCAACGACATCGTTTCAGGCACTTCCATAACTAAATGTACTCTATAACCCACTCAGAAAATATTCCATTTAATTAAACCAAAAAATTAGATGTTTATAATTAAAAGTAGGAGTTAGCTTTACTTTGCCATATTGGAAAAATGCCATATTTGATGATGTAAAACGATATAAACACTATTGTGTTTGTAAAATACTTACATTGAAGCAATTTCTGCCTTTCGCTGCAAATATTTGTGATTAAATGATAAGTCTGGGGCATGCATATCTTTAAAATGACCCTTATCTTATGGCAAGAAATTAAGTTTTTTGTTATTTACCCTATTAGTATGCCTCAGAGATTAGTGCCTGGCATTAATCAGGAGGAATGTCTAAATCAACCAAGAGTTGATTTAGAAATCATTTTATTTTTTTTAAAGGAGTATCACAAGTTTCTTCTTCCAACATTTTGACTTTGATTTATTTCACAGCTATCCTTGATTTCCATTTTAATTTTACACATACAATTCCTGTGCAAGAAGTCAATAAAACAGGCATATTTTATATAATGAAGCATAGAAATGAATATGTTCTCATATTTTATTAGCAAAAATTGAATTGCTAATTAAAATTGTCTTATTACATATTCTATACATATTCTGTCACCTCTCATCCAGGTTTTAAAAACCTGCTCCCACCTCATATTTCCACAATACAAATATCATACATTCTGGTCTATGGAAAAAAAAAATGTTTTGAGCTAATTCTTCCTGAGAAGCAGAAGAGGATAAAACTCATTCATAAACTCTAGATTTCAATGTCATCGCGGATTCCCTTGGCAATCTTAGAGGGGATGAGAACTCAATAAGTAGAACATATTTCTATCCAAACCTTCCAAGTAGGACCAGCTCTGTACTGGTCCGAAAATATTATAGCTGAAATTAGAGCTTATTTCACATTGGAACCTTTTTTTCCCCCTAAAACTTAGAGAGAGTGTAACCTAATTATATAAGAAAACAAAGTTTAGGAACCATTAGGAATCCAAATCCTTTAAAACTGCTCAGTGTCAGTAGTGAAAAATGTTTGGTAAACATTTTAAGCCAAATCATTCTATCTCAATCAATACCAAGCAGGCATGTCCTACATCTTATCCGAAGTGAGACAACTTTAACAATACTCTCTATTAAAAATCCTCATGAAATTGCTCAAACAGGTTTTTTTCATCTTCCAAAGTTAGAGAACTTCAAACAGAACTTTCAGAAATATTCTCATTTCTGTATATAGCAAGTACACAGCAAGTAAATATTAAAACCGAGACTAAAGTCCAACTCCTTCTCTGAATCCATAGTCAGAATCTGTGTTCTTTACCAGAACTTGCTACTGTCTACAGTTGAGCTGAACTGGGAAAAATGTAACTCATTTATCAGCCTTCTTCAATCTTTTATCATACTTTGACTCCACTGGCAGGAATAGCTTGCTTAAAAAATAACTCTGAATCTTAAAGTCCTAAAATCACTTCTATGTTCTAGACACACACACTGTAACTATAAAATTTATATTTAAATATTTTGATTCATGTGTTAAATTGATTTGGTTCAATTAGCAAATAGCACAATCAACATCTTTTTCTAGTGTGATGGCATTTATTATATGCTGGTAAAATGCAACTCAAAGCAACAAGCTGGAATCATAGAACAATGTCAACACTAAAATTATACCATTTAGAGGACTGTCTCACCCTTTTAGGTGGTCTGTACTGGTAATCTTAACTGGTCAGTTTTTGACTTCCTTCTAGTATTTTTAGAAGCCAATTCATTCTGGCAGGCCAATTCGAAAACAGTTCAACTGAAATATGGACCTTTTCCCCGGAGTCGTGCAAATTTCTTTCTTTCCTTTTTTTTTTATTTTTCTGTTTTTTTTGGGGGGTAAGGTGATTTATTGATAACATCTGTCCTTACATTTTCTTTAGGTTAAAATTTTCTCATCCATGTAATATGGCAAGTAATTAAATAGATTTAAAGCTCATTTTGCAGGAAAATATGCCTTATACCTACAGGCATTCCAGAGACTCATTGATGTGAGAAAGTAGACTAAACCTCGTAGCAAGAAAACAATTTTGGTTTCCACATCTTCACAACAGCATGCCAAGTTTGGCTCTTTAATGTCTGATAATTCAAGCTTGCAGAACTCACATTAGTCAACAGGCAGAATAGTGCCTCCTCACTTAACAGAATTCAGCTTGGAAGTGACTCCAGCCAAACATAGGTAACTTGAGACTCCTAGCGATTGGAAAGGGCAGCATAATGTGTTCAGCACCCCAAGTTCTCGAAGCTTCACTCCTGTGATAGATTACCAGGAAATCAGGTGTCCACACCATAGTGTTTCAGCACTGTGCCGTTAACAAAGCCTCTTCTGTATTATGCAGTAATATTAAGGTCTCAGTTTCTGGGGAGAGTTGATAAAAAAAAAAAAAAAACTTTCATAGAATATATTCAGGTGCCTTTTTGAATGTCACACTCAAATAAGGAATGTATCATATTAACCAATTTCCCTGCAGTTAATCCTGGCCCTATGTGCTCTTTTGAATGTAGTTATGGTAGCGGGGAAGGGAGGAAGAAACTCCCTATATAAATGATCATACTCTCATTTATCAGACAATACTAACACTATTAATATTCATTGCTAATATTTATTGAACTATACTGAGCATTTGGTACGTGTATAGCACTCTTTTAAGTGTCTTACATGTAGCAATAGCTACAATTCTTACAAAAGGCCCATGATGTAGGTACTATTATTATCCCCTCTTATGCTTGAGGATTAGAGAGGTAGAGAGAAAATAAATAGTTTATCTATAGCTATTAAGTGGATGAGTCAAAATATCAACCCAGGAAATCTAAGAACTATATATCCCAATAGAGGTCACATTCTGCTTTGGTTTCCAGGAAATTCAGAGTTAACAGTGAGTGCTCAACTGCTGTGAGCATTGTAGGTACCTCATACTGTGTTTTGTTCTGTTCCTTTTAGCTAGAATCCTGTGTTTACTTTTACAATCTACATCAAACAAATGTAGAGAGGAAAAGTGTTTTAAGTCACAAATAACAAATAAATTATATATATTTGAATGACTGCAAAGTTTCCAGTGTATCATTTTTCCCATATGCTGTAGGTCCAATGTACTGACAAAAATACTACATTTGAACATGTCCTGTATGCTTGAATCAGTATCTTCACAGATTTTAGAATCTGCTAAACCTTTTCTTTTGTTCACTACATTTTTGAAATAGTATCATGCCAGCTAAGTAACGTCTGGAAGCCTAATTGATTGTTAATTGATCAAGAAATTGCCTGAGGATAAGAAGCGTTCATCAAAAGCTTGTCACTTAGAGCTTTGCCCAGAACACACACTTTGCTCCCAGGCTTTAATTCTAAAGATTTATGTCTCACTCAACTCATATCTTCCTTCATTTGTGAAACATACACACACAAATGCTCCACTATCTTCAAAATAAAAAGCCAATGTAGGTGATTAAAAAATTTGCACCATCTTATTATTCTAATAACACAATTGGCTCCCATGGCAAGAAGTCAGAATAACACCCTCAGGAGGCTTCTGAACTGCAATGAAATGAAATAAAACCCTATTCATTGTTTGTGATAGAACCTACCAAGAGTTTACTGAATTGCCTGTGATATTCCTGCTCACCTAGCATCCCCTCTGAATAGATAATTACAACAGAAATCATGTTTGCTCTTTCTTTTTGAGCAGGTGGGGCTTTTCCAAATAGACTGTGTAACAAAAAACTAGTGATATTTGGTTTAAAGTACTTATAAAAATCCTGTCTTTAAAATACTGCTTTCACCATCGTGTTTCTCCAGAATGTTTATGCACATATAATCTCATCCCCAAATGTTACTGTCTATGGTAATATGTGAATGTGCAATGTACAATTTTAGAAATTCTGTCTCTACCATTCCCTCAATAGAAAATTTAGAGAGTGATAAACTATCAGCCCAGAATTTCCTATATAATAAAAGCAGCAAATAATAAATTAGGCAGGAACTTTTAATTTTAAATTTAAATTTTAAATTTTAAATTTCATTTTCTAATAAATTATATTGTATAAGAGAGGAAAAATTATATTCAAGCATGCTACAGTCGGTTTAGGGGATGTGATTTGATATAGTTAACAATATGTTTTCTAAAAACTTTTTCAATTTGATTATAGGGCAGGGACTGCATTTTATTAATTTCTCTCCAATCTCCACAAGAACTAATGCATGTAATACTCAATAGAGACTTACTGAGTATATCAGACATAAAATGATTTTGAAATTATTGCGCTAGTATTCAATATCAAGTAATACCATAAATACGAATATGTAGGAAGAGATCAATTATACTTCAGAATGAATTTATTTCAACATATTTTAATATGGTTTGTGTTTAAAAAAGAATAATGAAATGGATACTTGTAAATGCTGATGCTATACTAATGATAAATAAAATTTAAAATGATGTAGTGAATGATTTCACAATCAATTCCTTAACTAGTAGTGGTGAGTCTCATAAATGTTATGATTAGAAAATCTGAAGGTTGAAAACAAAAGTACCTCTCATCTGCTTATTAATAAACTTCTCATTATTTCCTAGTTAATATTCTAAAGGCTAACCATAACCAGTCTTTGGATTGATATTTCCTTTCCAGTCTCTTTACTTCTGTTCTTTATCAAAGATGGCATTTTTTTCTTTATTGAAAAAACACTCAAGTAGAAGTTTTATAAATACATGTTCTAAATTTCACCTTAATTTTATTTTATTTTTTGGAGGGGGGGTGTTGAAAGGGATTATTTATTTATTTATTTTAAGAACTTTTATTGAGATATAGTTAACAGACAAAACACAGCATATATTTAGAGTGTACAATTTGGTATCCCAATCTCCCAATTCATTCCCCCCCCACCCTCCCTGCTTTCCCCACTTGGTATCCATATGTTTGTTCTCTACATCTGTGTCTCTATTTCTGCCTTGCAAACTGATTGATTTGTACTGTTTTTCTATAGTCCACATATATGTGTTAATATACAATATCTGTTTTTCTTTCTGACTCACTTCACTCTGTATGACAGCCTCTAGGTCCATCCATGTCTCTACAAATGTCCCAGTTTCATTGCTTTTTACAGCTGAGTAATATTCCATTGTATGTGTGTACCACTTCTTTTTTATCCATTCATCTGTTGATGGACATTTAGGTTGCTTCCATGTCCTGGCTATTGTAAATAGTGCTGCAATGAACATTGCAGTGCATGTGTCCTTTTGAATTATGGTGTTCTCTGGGTATATGCCCAGTAGTGGGATTGCTGGGTCATATGGTAACTCTATTTTTAGTTTTGCAAGGAACCTCCATACTGCTCTCCATAGTGGCTGTATCAATTTACATTCCCACCAACAGTGCAAGAGCGTTCCCTTTTCTCCACGCCCTCTTCAGCATTTAGTGTTTGTCGATTTTCTGATGATGCCCATTCTGACCAGTGTGAGGTGATACCTCATTGTAGTTTTGATCTGCATTTCTCTAATGATTAGTGATGCTGAGCAGCTTTTCAAGTGCCTCTTGGCCATTTGTATGTCTTCTTTGGAGAAATGCCTATTTAGGTCTTCTGCCCATTTTTTGATTGGGTTGTTTGTTTTTTGATATTGAGCTGGATGAACTGTTTATATATTTTGGAGATGAATCCTTTGTCTGCTGATTCATTTGCAAATATTTTCTCCCATTCTGAGGGCTGTCTTTTCATCTTGCTTGTAGTTTCCTTTGCTGTGCAGAAGCTTTGAAGTTTCATTAGGTCCCACTTATTTATTTTTGTTTTTATTTCCATTACTCTAGGGGGTGGATCAAAAAAGATCTTTCTGTGATTTATGTCAAAGAGTGTTCTGCCTATGTTTTCCTCTAGGAGTTTTATAGTGTCTGGCCTTACATTTAGGTCTTTAAACCACTTTGAGTTTATTTTTGTGTATGGTGTTAAGGAGTGTTCTAATTTCACTCAAGTAGAAGTTTTATAAATTCATGTTTTAAATTTCACCTTAATTTTAAAAGGAAATATATTTGTTTTCTACTAAGGTAAAGGGTTCTGCATTCCCAGGGAATTCTAACAATTTCACATCTACCTTCTACTCATTGATGTCCCTTCTATTTTCAAACTGAGTTTCATACTCAAGGTTGCTCAACTTTAAAGTCCCGAGCCTTCTCCCTGACCATGTATGACTATGTATTTGTACTGCTCCTAACACCCAGCTTTAGGTATATTATCATGTTTCTGAATATGACATCTCTTTAAATGTAAACAGTCTTACTAAAGTAAGGCTTATCTCATAATTTAAAAAATATTCTGGAGCGAAGATAAAAAAGGTAAGTAAATAAATCTATATTGTCTGCCTCATACAAAATGAAAAACTCATTACTCTTATTTCCCATGTTAGTTCCTAACATTTAACATTTACTTTAAAACCTAGTCAAAATTTCCCCAGTTAAATATTTATTGAGTCTAAGTTTTCCCCTTATTACATTCCCTCTACTCCCTCCCCTTTTCCCCCTCCCTCCCATGCCCATGCCCACACTCTTCAGGTCCCTGGAATGCATTATAAAAAAACTTTCAGGGAATACATTTCCCACACTGAAGCCACAAAAATTTGAAATCATTTCTGGCCTTTTTTGAAATAGTCATATCACTATGACATAAAAATTGAGGAAAAAAATTAGCCTCCTGAAAATGTTGCAAGATTAGCTAGTCCTACCATATTTAATAGCTTGAGGTTTGTTTCAACTCAAAGTAAAATGGGCTGTGTGATCTTGGCCTGAAACCTAGCTAATATATTATCCACACTCCAAAAACAAAAGCTTGCAAACAAAGGAGACCACAAGAGTATTTGCCTCCAAGTCCCTGAACATGTTGTATCAGGAAAAAAATATATACTAGTGTAGAAATACTATAGCATTGGCCAATGTGAAATGAATTCTAGCTATACCAGACAAACCCACTCCCTTTAGGTACCTCCGCTTTGGAACCACATTGATTTTTTTAAACATTGCCTTTCACCTAAAGATATAAACTCACCTTCAACAGTCCTTCCTAGGAAGTAACTAACTAGTCTTTGGAATATGAAATTTGCATGATATGATACAAATTGTCTGAAAAATAAGGTCACGCATATATTTTAAGAGATATAAAAAGAGTTTATTCAGTTTATCCCAGTGGTCTCCATACAGGCTTAAAATATAATTTTGCTGAAAAGGGACTTGCCTATTATCTATTCAACTCTTTCTGTAAATGTGGGAAAAACAATAGTCCATAGAGAATATCTGCCTTTTCTACATCTTATAAATTTTAATGGCAAAGCAAGGAAAACAAATAGGATGCACTGTTTATGCTCCCATTTATACTATGTTGTTGATGAAGTTTTTCCATTATCTATATTACGTAAGTTGTGAATTAATTTCAACAAAATTTCTACCCTGTGTCAAGTCTTTTGGAAATCAAAGAGAAGAAGTTGAATGTGTTGTGCCCTCAAGTAGTTCAGGGTCCAGTGGTGAAGGTAGTTACATAAACCTATTATGGGAAGAGAGAGTGAGACAACCACAGCAGAATATTGTGCATGGTGGCACAGGGGCAAGAGTGAGTATCTGAGTCTATGTGAGACACAGTCAGGGAGAGTTTAATAGTGGAAGAAATAACTGAGCAGGGTTTTAAAGGAAGAACCAGCATTTGACAAGTGATAAAAGCCAAAGGAAGCACATTCCAGGAAAGGCTCACAGTACATACAAAGGAACAGCAGCAAGAATATATACAAAAGGAACATACGTTTAACAGCTACAACTATAAATGCAGCATAATGTTAGAGGAAGAAACCACAAGTCAATAAGACTGGAGTGGGATCAAAGTTACATCTCCTTATTAAGGGCCATTAATGTTAAGTGAATGTGGGAACCCAGGGGAGAAACTGAACAGAAGTTATGTGACTGATTTCGGTTTGAGAATGATATATTTTATATATTGTGGAAAATAATTCAGGAAAAACACAGGGAAATGGAAACCACTTTTTAAAAGATTTAATTGAGAAATGAAGTTAGACCAAAAGAGGTAGTATTTAGGGTTAGAATCATAGAACATAAGACAGGTGAGTGAGGGAGAAGAAGAAAAATAAGAACAGTGTAGTAAACCATGAGGCTGAAAGAAGTATTAATGGGTCTACTTATTTTTCATCTTGTTTTCTTTGTCATAAACAGCCAGACATGCTAATTAAAAAATAAATATACTAACACTTTGATTCAAGATGGGGAAACCGACTCCCTATATGCAACCCTCACACATTTCCACCAATGCTAAGAATCCAAGAACTGGTTCACTTTCCTCTGGTCCTTGAAAAATACAATTTAAAAATATAACTGGAAAATTCAGACTGCTTACGTATTAATGAGGTTTTACACAGCACTAAACTATTTTTCTCTGAGCTTCCTATTGGTCTGTGGCTTTTCAGAGAGGCTGATCTTGCAATATAGCATCCAACTAGGAGTCAGAGCTTTTTCAAACCCTATGTTATTTCCTGATATGATCACAGTGACTCATCTCATCAGAAGACTGTGTTTGACTTCCTCCTGCACCTCCTTCACCCAAAGAACTTAATTAACTTTTTTGTAACACAGTCATGACTAATGCCTGCAGCTGGTAACTTAAGTACAACCCTGGTATTTTTAGTTGTTTTGTTCCCAAAATAAGTCTCTTTGTATATCAGATTTTGTATCAAAATTGAGCCTTGTCTTTTTGTACAGAATTGTTGCTCCTGTTATTTAAGCAAACATCAGAATAGTACCAACATTGTGCCACCTGAAATTCCTAAGCAGCACCTATCACTCCAACTTCCAGCACTCAAGATAATTACATTACTGGATGCAGAAACTAATTAAAGTGAAAATGAAAGTTACGTTTTAGGAAGTAGAAAAATTACTAAGATGCTCTGTCATAATATTTTAAGTCTAACAATTGAAAGGTAAAAAGTGACATGAGGATGACAACAGTGACCTCAGTGATGAAGCTGGAGATAGTGATGAGGTAATAACAAAACATTTACCTCTTTAGTGAAAGTATGTATAATCATCACTTTGACTCCATGAGTTGAGTACCAGTATATTCATTTTGCAAAAGAACAACTTGAAGCTCAGGGAAATTTAGCAATCTGCTCAAGATCAGCCAGCTAGAAACTCATGTGATTCCAAACCCTGTATATTTCTTTCCTTTCCCTGCATATTATATCTCAAAGTATCTTTCCTCTGTTAATATCAGCTTTTCCAAAAAAATGTATTTATTATCTCATCCACTGTCATTCATTTGTTCAAAAAGCACTTGACATACTTGTTAAGCCCATATTAAGCTCTTGAAAACATAAAGACAACTTTGATAGATAATATACAGTCTAGTATAAGATCAATTCATGTAAATAAATGATGGAAATATAATTAAGTATAATAACAAGAGCATTGATAAATAGGAATATATGTGAGTAATCTTAATTGAGCAGTTAAATTGTGCCAGGCACTGCTTCAGGTTCTTTACATGTGAGAACTCATTTAACCCACAAAACAGCCCTAAGAAATAGGCATTTTTATTATCCATGTTTGACAGGTAGAGAAACTGAAGCACAAAGAACTTAGGAAAATCGCCATAGAATAGTAAGCACATAGGAAGCATAATTTTAATCTTTCTAACAAAGATTTTTAAAATGCTTATGTGTGGTGTTTCTTGCTTGAAAATTAGGAAAGGCCTCACAGAAAATGAAGCCTATGAGTTGATTCTTAAAGGATCAGGTTTCTCTTAACAAATTAATAGAAGTAGCAAAGGGTATTCAAAGCCACAGAGATAGCACCATAAATGCACCAACACTGCACATTTGACAATTGCATTCAGTCAATCAAGTCACTATATCTCCATAGTTTCCAACCTCAAATAGCTTCTGAAGTTACCCAGCAATCCTATTTTTCTTGCTAGAGTGTCCTCTCTAGTGCCATTTCATGCTTTCCCATCATACTGAAACCTACGAATACCCTACTTCCTGCTCACTCTGAGTACATGGCTCTGCTTTCTGTTTCACAGGAGCTAATTAAGTGTAACCACCTCGAATCCCTGCAAATGTTTGGGTTAAGATTATCCATAGAAAATACTCACCCCCTCTGTGTTATTTATGTTATATATTGGTATTTTTAAAATAAGTAGCATGTAATAAACCATTATATAATTATTTGTCACCTAAATATTCCAAAGGTCCCATGATGGATAGACATGATGAGCCCAGGAATCATCGGTTCAGTAAATAAGTAAAGAAAGATATTTGTTAGAAAAATGAGAATAAACAAATTCCAGAGGTAAAAAGTCAAGGGATTAACTAATTGACCAGTCTGATAAGCCTTTCATATTTGAAGACAGGCCAAATGAGGAGCTGACCAACTGCTGAATCATTCCCTATAACAAGAAGCAGAACAAAGCGGTGTCAAGTGAGACAGGCAGGGCCATTAGGCTAGAGAGTCATCTGAGTCTCTCAGAGATGAGATTACCATCTTCATCTGCCCTAACACAATCCCTAGAGAAATGATTTTAGGGTCTTGCCATGCAAAAAAGTGACGCTCTAAGACCAGCTTCTTCCACAACATTCTCTGTTTCTGCATTTCAGTTTCCTATATACCAATGCAGAATCATCTAGAAGAGGTCCTCCCTTCCTGTATCTAATCAAAAAGAAAAAAGGAAAAAAGAGCAATACATGTAATATTTCTTATTTTGGCTGTTGCACCCCCAAAAGTTAGTTTGTAGTTTTAGCAATTGGATGTCAAAATAACAAAGTTTTAATTAGCCTCCTGTATGGAAGGAAGAATTGCTGAGAAATCTAAGGTCAGTTTCTTTTTTCCTTTATAGGCTCTAAACTTACCACCCTAACTACACTTTTGCTTATATTTTATTGCAACAGAAAAAATCTCTCCTCATATTAAGGTCAATCTGTCCACCTCTGTGCAGAATGCTGTCCCATCCAGCATCCTCAGAGAGCTAGCTTTAAAGAGTCTTCTATTCTCTGTATCTTCAAATATTTCTCTCTTCTGGTTCCTTTGCACTGGCAGTTAAACATGTTAAGCTCTATCACTATCATATAGCCAACAGTGATTTGCTTTTTACACAAACCAATGGACACTTCTCAGTGTCCTTTGCTTTATGTTATTTGATCTATCACTCTTTGAAACTTTGTATGTCATGAATTTTCTTAATTTATCATTATTTTCTTTCTACCTTTCTAATTATCTTTTCTTTATTTCACTTGTGAACTCTTTCTTCCTTATTTATGCTTCAAATATTTATACTTCAGATGACATGATCTTAGATGCAGAAAATCCTAAAGACTGCATACACACACAACTATTAGAACTAATACATGAATATAGTAAAGTTGCAGGATTCAAAATTAACATACAAAAGTCAGTTGCATTTATATGTACTAATGATGAACTACCTGAAAAGGAAATTAAGAACACAATCCCATTTAAAATATTAAAATACTTAGGAATAAACTTAATCAAGGAGGTGAAAGATTAGCACACTGAAAATTGCAAATTACTGATGAAAAAAATTAGAGAAGTATCCATTCATTTGTTGATGGGCATTTAGGTTGCTTCCATGTCCTGGCTATTGTAAATAGTGCTGCAATAAACATTATGGTACATGTTTCTTTTGGGATTATGGTTTTCTTTGGGTATATGCCCAGGAGTGGGATTACTGGATCATATGGTAGTTCTATTTGTAGTTTTTGAAGGAACCTCCAAATTGTTTTCCATAGTGGCTGTACCAACTTACAGTCCCACCAACAGTGCAGGAGAGTTCCCTTTTCTCCACACCCTCTCCAACATTTGTTGTTTCCAGACTTTGTGATGATGGCCATTCTGATCGGTGTGAGGTGATACCTCATTGTGGCTTTGACTTGCATTTCTCTGATGATGAGTGATGTTGAGCATCTTTTCATGTGTTTGTTGGCCATCTGTATGTCTTCTTTGGAGAAATGTCTATTTAGGTCTTCTGCCCATTTGTGGATTGGGTTATTTGCTTTTTTGGTGTTAAGCTTCATGAGCTGCTTGTATATTTTGGAGGTTAATCCTTTGTCCATTGTTTCATAGGCAATTATTTTTTCCCATTTGGATACAGAAGATGTGGCATATATATACAATGGAATATTACTCAGCTATAAAAAGGGATGAGATGGAGCTATATGTAATGAGGTGGATAGAACTACAATCTGTCATACAGAGTGAAGTAAGTCAGAAAGAGAAGGACAAATATTGTATGCTAACTCACATATACGGAATCTAAAAATGGTACTGATGAACTCAGTGACAAGAACAAGGATGCAGATACAGAGAATGGACTGGAGAACTCGAGGTATGGGAGGGGGCGGGGGCTGAAGGGGAAACTGAGATGAAGCGAGAGAGTAGCACAGACATATATATACTACCAACTGTAAAATAGTCAGTGGGAAGTTGTATAACAAAGAGAGTCCAACTCGAGGATGGAAGATGCCTTAGAGGACTGGGGCAGGGAGGGTGGGGGGGACTCGAGGGGGGGGAGTCAAGGAAGGGAGGGAATACGGGGATATATGTATAAAAACAGATGATTGAACCTGGTGTACCCCCCCCCAAAAAAAAAAGATTCTGTTATCTTTAGCAATAGAATAAAAGAAAGGATATATTTCAATAATAAAAAAAAAATTAGAGAAGTTACAAACAAATTGGAAGACATTTCATATTCATGGATTGGAACACAATGTTGTTAAAACGACCATACTACCCAAAGTGATCTACAGGCTCAATGCAATCCCTATAAAAAGTCCAATGGCATTTTTACAAAAATAGATAAAACAATTGTAAAATTCATCTGGAACCACAGAAGACCCTGAATAGCCAAAACAATCTTAAGAGAGAAGGACAAAGCTGGAGGTATCATGCTCCCTGATTTTGAAAGATATTACAAAGTTATAGTAATTAAAACAGTGCAGTATTATTGGCGTAAAACCAGACATGTAGATGAATGGAACAGGGGAACCAAGAGTACATAATTTCTTCAAGAAATAGGGCAAAAGAATGAAATTTGACCCTTATCTTAAACTATACACAAAAATAAACTCAAAATGCACTAAAGATTTAAATGCAAGACCTGAAATTATAAAACTTCTAGAAGAAAATATAGGTGAAAATCTTCATAACACTGGGCTTGGCAATGATTTCTTGGATATAACATCAAAAGAACAATCCTCTAAAAGAAAATTAGACAAGGAGGAATACATCAAACCAAAAACCTTCTTCACAGCAAAGGAAACAATCAACAGAGTGAAAGGCAACCTAAAGAATGGGAGAAATATTTGTAAACCATATATCTGATAGAGAATTAATGTACAAAATATCAAGGAACTCCTACAATTCACTATTGAAACAAACAAACAAAAACAAATAACCTGATTTAAAAACGGAAAAAGGACTCAGACATTTCTCCGAAAGAAGATATATAAATGACCAACAGGTACATGAAAAGATGCTCAACATCACTAATCATCTGGGAAATGCAAATCAAAACCACAATGAGATATTTTATACATGTTAGGCTGGCCATTATTTAAAAAAAAAGAAAACGAAAATAACAAGGGTCAGCCAGGATATGGAGAGACCAGAACCCTCATGCACTGTTGGTAGGAATACTAAATGGTGCAGCCTCTGTGGAAAATAGTGTGACGGATGCTCAAAAAGTTAAAAATAGAACTACCATATGAGTAAGCAATCCTATTTCTAAATATAATATAGATCCAAAAAGGGTTGAAATCAGAACCTCAAAGAGATATCTGCATCCCCATGTTCACTGCAGCATTATTCACAATAGCTAAGATATTGAAACAACCTAAATGCCCATCAATGAATGAAGGGGTAAAAAGAATGTGGTGTGTGTGAATATGATTCCCACCTTATAGCAATAGTTTGAAACTGCTCCAAGAAAGAATATAATTTGTCTTATTAAACATATGAATAACCTCAAAGCAGCTTCATTTTCTATATAATGCATTAAATAAGATTATATTTAATTATGGAATGGTGTCCAGACATGGCATCTTAAATATCCAAATAATAGCACATTCACTTTGTAGTATATACTTTAATTAACAGAGAGGTTGCCTTAATTACTTTGCAGCCCGTTGGTTTCATAACAAACGACAGGCCAAGGTCTCAAACTGTAACATGCTTAATTTTGTATTTAGATTTTAACTAACTACAAATAACAAGACCTATATCATGCATCAAGTACAACATCCACCCACTTAAGTTTTATTTATACGCAAAATGTCTTATCTCTATTACCATGATGGAGTTGAGTCTGCAGGTTTAAAACGTCTCTGAGTTCTATTAGTTCAAACTCAGTTTATGAGTACTTGAGAGTAAAGAAAATATTTAAGACTAATCATTCAATGACTACTTTAAATTGTATAGTAAGCACTGAGAAGAAAAGTAAAAAGAACTGAGAAGTTGTAAAAGTGGGCAAATCATATACCATTATAGTGGGTTGTGTGACTATCTCCATAGGAACAGGTGTGACCAGCTACTTGAAAGATTTCATCCCTTCCCGTTCCCTACAGGCCTGAAATGGGCACCATATGCTTCTGTTAAGATGCACTTCTTAATTGGTAGGGTTCATACAGGTATATACTATACATAAGGCCTGTTAGCATTAATCACCAATGCACTTTGGTGCTGGATAGCCATGCCTGGGTGTGGTGCAGAGACCTGAAAGAAAAAAAAAAATTCTTTTCCCAAGAGACAACCCCAAAGCTCAGAATATGTCCTAACGTCTCCTGCCATCAAGGCTTTAGGGGCTCCTTTGAAAGACAAGTCTAAATGGATTGTGCAACGCAGAGGCCAAAGAAACCTGAGATTAGTGGATATTTTGAGATTCAAGCTAAAACAAATGTAGTTTTTTTTTTCACATCCTGGCTAAGGCAATGCTTCTGGTTATTAGTGCTTTTGAGGAAACCCCAGTTCTCTCAGACATTTATTTGTGATTGTTTATTTACACCGAAGGAAATAGTAACCACTTCAGGTATGACTCAATATGTTTGTCTCTGAGCCCAGGGTTGATAGCAGCTGGAAAGCATAAAAGGCTATGCTGACAATTGACTTGGAAAGGTACCAACATTGCATATTTTGAAACACAAACTGGAGAGAAATTTGAGGCAGCACAAATCAAGGTTTCTGGGAGTAAATGTTGTGTATTTTACCCAATTCCAGTTGGCTGTGTTGTAATCCTACACACTGCTCTCAAAGGGACTGTACTGTGCTCCTTACGTGTGCTCTCACAATCTTGAAACTACCTCTGAACTCCTGCTATGAACTTGATAGGAAGAATGGTTTGAAAAGGAAAAGAAGAAAGAAGTGTGGCAGAATAGGGTAAGCCTTTTCCTAGTCTACCTGCTGTTTGGGTATTTTTTGTTGTTGTTTTTCATTTGTTTGATTTCTTCTATTCTGAGGTGCTTATGATTGAGGCAGAAGACTAGCCCCAGAGATAATTCCCCGTCAATATTAACATGTGGGAATCTTTGATACCAGGATATCTGACTGGAACCATGAGGACTGATGGCTGTGTAGATGATGCAGGTACATGGAAAGTGATGTCAACCAGGACCACCTGAAGGACTGAACACTGTTCTAGTTACTTAGCAGAAAAAAAAAAAGACTAAGACCCTTCTCTGAGAGGACTCTGGAAACTGTTTAAAGAAAGAAATAGCTTTCTTAGCAAGTCCCAGAAAACAGATAGTTACAGGGCCTCTAATGACGATGCCACTGCTTACAAATGAATGACTAAGCGTGTGTGAGGGTAGTCAGGGTCCAGACTTTGGAGTGGACAGAGCCCTAGTGACAGTCACATTTTTACCCCAATGTGTCAAACAAATAGTATTATCTGATATATAAAAGGAAGGGTAACCTTAAGTTGGTGGGCTAAATTGTTAATTCAGGAGGGAGAGGCTAAAATTCCATAATGATAAATTGGCAAGAGCTAAGCAATGAAACAGATTTCTCTCCCACCCTCAGTATTGTCACTCAAAATAAATGGCTATCTAATATTGTAAAGGAAAGTATGGGGTAGGCTCTATCAGGAGAAGAAATCACACGTGCTTTCTCTCAACTACAAATAAATGGTTATTCATAGTCTAGTTTCATGAGGGCTAAGTTACATCTCAACTATTCAATGGGATATTATTAGACATGAGAGCTCTGCAGAATCACAGCTGCTTGGCAAAGAAGTCTTCACTATTTTAACGTAAAATATGAAGCGTCTAACAAATGTCATGGGCCGTAAGAAGACATATAGTGAAGGTCAAAGTGCAGGTCCAGATACCTTCCACTTGGCAGAGTCTTAATTACAATTTGGCAAAGTTAAGAATCCTATGTTAGCTTAGTTTCATTGCACTTTATTCTCCACTTAAAACTTCCTATTCCATGGGAAAAAGTGAGATGAACAATGTGAGCCAACAGTGATGCTGTACTATACTCAAGAAAAGTATAGGTACACGAGCTGATGCCTGAAAGGAAGGAGCCGCTGAATTGGGAGTCAATAATCGTCAGACGAGAGAATTAACAAAAAAGCACTGTACAGGACACTACCTCTCTATGGACTGATCTTCTGTGTGTTTCCATGCAAATCTATGTGAATTTTGAATGTTGTTGGTGTGAACACATGTATTTTTCTTTACCTAGTGATTTGAGGAGACATTGATACTTGCACAAGACTGCGTGCCTAGTGAGAAATTATTCAATTGGGTGAAACGTCCGAGTCCATGGAAATGGTTAATGAAGAGGAATTAATCAATGTCAAAACCCAAATGTCACCTTTTGAAGTATTAGTTTAGCTGAACTTCACGTATGATCTTATTTCGTTTCTGCATCATCAATAAAGCAGAATTCTTGAGGTATTATTCCTTGAAGCAGAGGAATAATAATCTGTTCGTGTCAAGACATACTGACCACTGTGTTCAGTTAGGAAAGATGTCTCTCATCTTAACACATTTTCCCACTAGGGACTTAAACACGGGTCTTTAGTTTCCTCAGTTGGGTGTTTGAACAAACTGAGCCAATCAAGTTCACTAGTCAGAAAGACAGAACCACAGGGGAAGTTCATACTATGCTGTTCACTGTTGGAAATTGCATTTGAAAAAATACCTAAGGCAGCTACCTCCTACCTCGTAAACTATCAAAAAAAAAGTGGTAGAACTGGTGAAGGAATACTGGTAAATGCAGAGCAAATATTCCTATCAAATTCTTGTATGGTTCTTTTTTTTGTGATAGACATTTGGTATTTATGGATTTGCAAGTCTGATGTGTGGATACGGCTAACTTCTCTCATTGTCCTTGATGACAAAAATCTGTGGAAGTCAGTTCTTTTGGTGTGCATGCTTATTTACCCACCCAGTTAATTTTTTTCTTAGCATATGTGAGATTTGTTTCATGGATTAATGTGGATTAAAATGGGTTATTATTTAAAACACTAGATTCCTCTTCTAGTTTCTTTCTCTATCTAGCCTCTGTTTTCTTCTATTTAATGTTGCCTTTCTTTACTCACATAGCGTATCCCACATTCTCTTACACTGAGGAGCAATAAGTGGGTGTTAAGAACACTTAAGTATTTCTGTGATATCATGCCCTTATCTAAGAATTAGGGAAGCTTCTTTTCCAAGGAGGCACTCCTGATCAAGAAATCTTCCCTTTAGAAAGTTACAGAAAACACTGCCCCACATGCCTGTATGTCCTTCAATAATCATTGACAGCACAAACAAGCAAAGATATTTAAATTAGATTTTCATCAAAAACTTGGAATTTTAAGAAAAAAGTGAATTTAAAAGAAAACAACAACAAAAACCTAAGACACAGCCTGACAACTAAGACTCTCAGATTTAAGTGCAGAAAGGAACGCAGTTTCCACATAAATGGAGCCCTCACAGTGCACAGATGCCAGCTTCCCACCATCAAGAGAAGATGAGAGACCACGCTGGCAGATTCAACGCTTCATTTTTAAGTGAACGATTCACCAGCTAGAGCTTTTTTAACAGTGAGTACTAGCTTTCTAATTCCCACCTGTTTCTTCTCTCTTACTTGCTCTCAGGAGCATGACTAATTTAAAATTATCTTTCTCTGATAAAATCTTATTACTCTCAGGACAAAATACTGAAATAACTATATTTTTATTCTATCAAAACCTTTTGCCCAATAACAAATTATCTTCATACAACAGAACATCCTGGACTTTTCCTGTGAAGAAGCTTAGCAATCGAAACCTAACATTTTATAGAAGGAACATGTTGCAAAGTGGGATTAAAAAAGCTGTAATTTTATATGACCTTTCATCAGTCTTCAACTCTGGTTTGAAATACACAATAACTTTAGCTCCCTAATGGTGGATGAGAAATGCAGCCCTTAAACGAGAGAGTTTTATAAGAGGTAAAGATAACTCTTTACAGAAAGGATATTTGCTCTCACTGTTTTGGGTGGGAAAATAAAGCAAATAACTCTTAACAGAACTTTTGCTTGTCCAGAGTGGAGTGAAAAAATCCTATTAAATACTTCTGTGGAGACTGTATTTTTAGTAAGCAAATGTTGCCCATTTAG
The DNA here is from genome assembly GCF_030028045.1 of Hippopotamus amphibius kiboko. NCBI lineage: Eukaryota > Metazoa > Chordata > Mammalia > Artiodactyla > Hippopotamidae > Hippopotamus > Hippopotamus amphibius. Next base: position 54,046,164 of record NC_080189.1, on the reverse strand, counting down.
TAGAGAAGATTCTCAATTTTCTGAATTTTTTTTTTTTTTTTTTTACTCTAAGAACCTTCCCTACCACTCCAGGAATTCTCATGCTACCTAAATGCTAAAAGAAAAAAAGAAAGAAGGAGAATCTCTTTACTAAGAAGAATTAGTAACAACAGCTTTAGATTAACAGTTAAATATGGGTTTAATTTTTTTCCAAGTTATATCATTCTAGATGACTAAGTAGCTGATGAATATTAAGAAGAAGCATTGATGCAAATTCAGGCAACACAATTTCCTGTTCTGTCTCTGTTCCTTACAGGCTACGAAACCCTGAGCAATACCCCTTTTTCTCTCTGAGCTTCAGCCATTAGATTACATTAGAAAATAAATAATGTGCTTTGAAAATTATAAAGTTATGCCATATATTATTAATATCTTATATTATTAGTTACCTGAACTGTTCAAGAAAAAGAGATACAATCCTTTTGTTTAGGTGACTTATAATCTAATAGGGAAGTAAAATAAGTGTATACACAAAAACAATAAATATAATACTAATATAAGGATTTGGTGATGGATTTGAAGCTAAGGACATATTTGGGAAATAACATTCAGTAACATTGGTAGGATTCAATAACACTGTATACACAGAATTAAAGTCTTTCTTCTCATGAGATTTGGGAAAATGTGTTAGTATTCTTTGACACTAGTTTGGTCCAAAAGGAACGCCATTTGTGAAGAGATGCAGTGTTTTCGGTTTGAGATGTATTAAGTTTGCCATGAGAAACATTTAGCTTTTGCGAGCAATTAGAATTATGTGACTGGCATTTGAGAGGTCCTGATAGGGACAGAGTAAAGGGACAAAGTAGGTGATTAAATAGTTAATCCCACTAGGGGGTTGTAAATAGAAAGAAGTATGGGACACCCCTATGAGCTAATGATTACTCAAGAAAGCAGGTTTGCTTAACCACAAATCCAAGCAGGCTTGCTTAGCAACAAAACCATGTGACACAAGCAACAGACATGCCTCAAAACAATAAAACAATGGTGGCATGAGACCCACATCCTGCCCAATGAGCTCAGTAAGTTAATGACCCCTAGGACATGCTCTTTGCACACATGAAAAAACAATAACTTATGGAAAGGTGCTTATTGTACAGAGACCTGAAATAATTTTTACAGCCCTGGTTTGACCCTGTGGGGACAAGAAACTCCCCTGCCCGACCTGGAGGAGGAGCTGATGATGGAAGCATGACGTCAATTCAAGAAAGACAAAGAAGATCCTTTCCCCCTCCCCACTTTTCCTTTGATTATAAAACTGTAGCCCACTAAGTTCTCAGCGTGGCACCCTCTTGTCCACCAGCGTGTAAGCCCCACAAGCATCCTATTCTAATAAATCACTTCTTATCTATCACTTTGCCTCTCGCTGAATTCTTTCTGCGCTGAGACATAAAAGACCAGGCGTCTCAGAGCCCCCTGAAACCACACCTATCCGTTTCAGTTCAACCTGGAGGTATATTTTTGGCTCAAGAGTTAAAACGATGAAATTACGAGTATGGCTCCTATTTAGAAAGGGATCAAGAATCAAAGGTAGAGTCTTTACAACAAATGCTGTAATAACCCGGCAAAGAGAGTGGCAATGGGAAGGCAGAGGTTCAGGAGAATGCCGCATCGCAGATATAAGAAAGAAAACTGAAAATCAAGATGCCAATACTACAGAATTTGTGGAAGGATTCTGACACTAGAGGATAACATTTGAGAAAGGATTTTTTAGTAACACAGCGGGCAAAGGCAAAATGCAAACTCCCAAAGTTTAATAATGAAATCAACAATTACCTTGTGGAAGCAGCAAGGATGGGGACTCATCCTCCAGGAGTTCAGCAGGCACACGAAGGAAAAAAGTCTTCACAGTGGGAAAGGTGGCTGAGCTCGGTAAAAATTGTAATGAGAGAAACCTAAACTTAGGTAAAAAGGAAAGCGTCATTGGAAGAGGAATGTTGAAAATACTTAAAAATGAAAGGCTAAACCTGGGATAGGCTCAAAGAGATGGGGATGGAAAGAATAGAAGGATTTACTTGAAAGAGAAAGAAAAGCCTTTCCTCTTAGACTGAGTGGCATTCTCTGGGGTGTGTTCTTAGTAGGACGTAGAAATACCAGAGGGAAAGTATGCCAGGTAGTCTTAACATTTCTTCTTACGTAGAGGGTAAGGTCATCTGGTACAGGTGAGAATGTGGAGAGCAGGAGAGATGAGAAGCTAATGAGAAATTCTCATTCAATAGGGATATGTACCTTTAATTAATTCTCTATTAACTGGACTACTGTGGAAGTTGAAGTTAACTTGTACAGAACTGATTGTCACGCAAATGATTACTGTCCATAGCAATGCAAATGAATTTCATTTGAGATACAATTGATTTCCCTTCTCTAGAAAATATTTTATTGCTTTGCAGGTAATTAACTAGTTTTACATGTATTAGCGAACTTATTTTAATATCCCTGGCTGCCTATATTCTTTAAAATTCTCCTTTTTAGCTGGTCTTAATATCTGAGTCTTTCTTTAATTTATTTGCTTCTATACAACTGCTGTTTCTAAATATTTTAATGCTTTTAAATGTTTATCTGTGTCCCTGCAATTTTTAAAAGCACTACAATATTTTATTTTAAAAAACATATATATATATATTTTTAATTGTATCATGGGTAGCTTTATATAATACATTCAAAGACTGACTTCCTCTTAACAGTTTCCTGAACCTGGTAAACCCAACCCAACCTTATGAACTTGACTAAATATAAACATAAATTAGGTTAACAGCAAGAGACATTTTGTAAAATGCCTTTTACACTTTATAAAATGTAAGTAAGAAATGGAGGCTCATTTAGCATAGATAGTAGATTAAGGGATGCCTCTTCCAGATTCGGTATAAAATCCAACTTTAAAATAATCATGTTCCATCCACTGTAAGCCACTTCTTCCTCCAAAAACTGCCAAGCTCCCCTCTCCCTCTGTGAAGACTGGGAAGGAATTAAAGGGATTTGGGGCTTGGAATGAAATCAAAAGGAGCAACCAGATGAGAGCTATTGCATCTAATGATGAAAACCGTGTTTGGCACAGAGGCCCTCAGCCAGAAGGCGATGGAGGCAGACACCTGTTTCCACTGCCGGCCAAGCCGCCTGTCCTGGGAAGGGCCATTAAGAAGGGCACCTTTTGTCAGCTGCAAAGAAGCATCTAATGGCCTGCGGTGACATTGTTAGTGCATAAGAAAATATATGTGGTCAATCAAAAAAAAAGTCGAAAGATCTACATTTACAGAGGAGCTTAGGTGAGTCAAATAGCTGAGAAGCCACTCCTGAGAAAAGGTACCTCCTTGTGGAGTCTGTCAGCAGAGCTTGATGATCAGAGAACTGTTTTTAGAACTTTTTGTTGTCTCTTATCTCACTCATCTTACTTGAGATAAGTACGTGAATGTGAAAGGAAATTTTGATATGGCCATGACAGCCAACCACTGTAATTTTTGTTATATTATTATTATAAATAAAATAACTACTAATTATCTTATTAAATTTGTTATATTTTCCAAAGTATCCCATATAAGATTGAAAATCAGATAAGCAAAATATTGGTCCTTCACAATGATCAGAATAAATAAGGTTTCAAACTTGATTTATATAAAATTGTTGTACATTCTGCTGGATGCTTTTATATCTGTGACCAGATAAAATATAAAGTGTCTTAAGAATGAAATGTATGAGACTCCTATCCATGATGAAAGGCACCTCAAATACAGGGAATTAAGCAGAGAAGATATATTGGTTTAATGGATGAAAAAAGAAAAAAAAAAAGACTTCTCTGGATTATAATCCAGGAGATTAGGAAAAGACTGTGTAGTAACAAAAAAATCATTATTTTATCTAGTACTAAGTTCTCTTGCCTTGAACCCCCTTTAAATCCAAAGGATTTATTGCCATATTCTAGCACAGTCTGTTCTACTATAGCATTATGTGTGTCCATATAAAATTCTTTCAAAAGTCTAGTTACGGAAATAGTTACTTTCATCACTGAAAACCATTAACTCAAAATTGTTCAGAGATGTCCCCCTTCCTCATCCTGCTAAAGAGCATATCTAGTTCAATTTTCTCTTTGTTTCCTAAATTAAAGAAGCATAATTATGCCTTGTGGAGAACTACCAGGTGTGTTTACACAATAAAAAATCTGGGGCAGAAAAGAAAAAAAATGAGACTCAAAGCTGTTTGGAGGGGTGAGTTTCTGAGGAGTGTTGCAGGTCTGCAATGGGGGAGGTTGTGGGGAAAAAAGAGAATTTTATTAGTGTTATGTTTTGAAACACTTCACACTTTTTAAGACATGCAAGTAAAGACTTTGAACTATTTGATCAACTTTTGATTATTGGACTTTTTTCCTTTGATCATAACACTGCTTTCAGATTCAACCAGTGGCTCTAGATTTTATGAGTAGTTTTCATATAAGTAGAGTATTTTACATCTGCAATAACTAAGTAATTTTCCTCAGCAGAAAACCTCACTAATGAAGGGTTTTATTTATCTTCTTGAGTACTTTGTTGTTACCTGAGAAAAATAAATTGGCTCATCTAAATTAATAGCAAGTTTATTTGCACTTCAATCTACACACTCAGAAGTATTTCAACTGTACGATCACCCTTGACCTTGACCTTGTAGTTTTGCTTACAACCAAATTCATAACTATCAAAAGAATGACAAAAAACTCTGTGATGTACTCTACAAAGCCTCCAAGTACCCTGCCACTCAGTGCTTTGTACCCAGCCAGTGGGAGACCCCCTAAGATCAATTATGCGCCCTACTTAATGAATAACTCATTTTGTATTCACATTAAGCTCCACAGTCTCTGGCATTTGGAGAAATGCCCAATTTTGGAAAACTTTTTGTAAGAGAAAAGATGCTACTTTGGAATGGAATCAGGAGGAATGGAATAAGGCAGAAAGTGTTAGTGAGAACAGATGAAGTCACAGATAATGTTAAGAATGGTGTGAAGCCCAGTCAGAAGTGTATTTCTGTGATCCAGGTATGAGTGGTGAAGGCCTTGTGTCTGTATGAATGGGCTATAAGGGAAGGTTTTTAGCACTCTCATAATAAAGAATAACAGGAAATTAATGATTAGAGCAAGAGAAAGGCTAGCAAGAAATTTTAAGAATGTAAATATTATACCTGGGAAAGGAAGAAGACAGTGGCCTCATTGATAGACATTTATTGTTTAGAGATTCTTGCCCAAGCTTCCTTTTTGGTATTCTATACCTAAGTATCTAAAAGGAGGAAACACTATATAAAATTATGCAAGATTTTTAAAAAATAGAAGTGATTTATAGTTGAGGTTCCAAATTTTAAAAAAGCAAATAATAGAATGACTAAAAATATTCACTACTGCATAAAGCAAAAATTGATGGAACAATAGTGGTAGTCATGGTTACCTGCACGCCATCACCGCACTATGATTATACAATTCATTCCTATGAATAACACAATTACAGCCTAACATAATACAAAATAATCTCACACAATGATAAAAAAAAAAAAAAACCCAAACCAGAAACTATTTAAATCAACAAGGCCCACAGCTTCATAATATAAACTTGCATTCATTGTGTAATTCAACTGTTCTATCTGCATTTCCTTAATTTTATGATCAAACTTCATATTAAAATGACTAGATTATTCATGGGAGCTCAAAGTTTAAAAAGTATTCTTCTGAAGATATATAATGAAATTCAGAAAAGAAACGGAAAAATCACCCTTTCCTAAATAGGTCAGTTTTATTTCAACTGTTTCAATTAATGACAGTTGTTATTTATAAATCACTTAATTTTCATTGATTTGCTTTTCCTAGTACACCTAAAAATCTCTAAACAGATATTACCAACGCCAGATCTACCAATCCTTGCCTACCATAAAAATAAATCTTGAATTGTTTTAACATCCTTTTTAAAAAATTATTCAGAATTTGATTTTCACATTATATTGCAAAGTCCCTCCCATCTTGTTACTTGATAAACTGAACATAGAAATTTATGCCTGAAACTCTATTTTCGGAACAGCCACACAAGATTGTTCCTCCTGAGATGACGGCATTCTCAGGTAGAGTGGTCTCTGCCACATGTTTAAGCATGATTGCTATTATTGAGTTGGCACCATTAATGAATGACTTTTCATTTGCGTGATTTATATCCTGGCTATGAAAACTGAAAACTATTTAAAAGTTGAATAATTGCATTAAATTTGTGAGACAGAGGTAGATTAATATGAAATAGCATGAGGTAAGAAGCTGAATACAGTACTTGGTTTTGAATCTGAAAATTTAGATTCCATCCTGATTCTGACACTCATTTGACTTCAGGCAAGTGACAACTTCTTTGAGTCTTAGTTTCTTCACTAATAAATTGAGGGACTTGATGCTAAATGACTCAGTCTGGTAGTAAAATACTATGATCGAAAGTCCTTCTGTATACTGGTCACACAGCGCTTCAGTTTCTAGGAATGGCATGGAAAAGTGTTGCCAAAATCTTCTCTCCGCCAATTTGTCTCAGCTCTTACATGCATTTGGCAAGTTCCAGATCACCAATTATGCCACTGAGCATTTTGAACCTGGCAGAGTGAAGCGTACTCTTCCAAAATATGTGCACAATGTCCAGCAAAACAACTACAGGTATTATGGGCTTTTCAAAATCCAATGTCTGGGCTGACTCTGCAGTGACTTATTCCCGTATTCAGCCATGGCTCTTTCTCCTTGGGAGAACTCTGTTACATTGCTGCATCCTAAAGAAGTTCATGAACCTCAGAATAAATTATACATACTCTTTCTGTGCTTTTATCATCTAGAAGAACTTTCCCAGATAGGAAATAGTTAGCTGTTACTCTGCAAAGGAAAGTGAAATGCATCTGGGGGTATATCCACTCACTCCAACCCTGGCCTCTGAAAATTGGTAAGGATTATATAAAAAAAAAAAAAAAGTACAGGATAGCAGTGTGAAAGCAATTGTAATTGATGACCTTGTGTAATACCTATGCCCAGCATGGACTCCAGCTGTGCTGATACAGAAAGCCCTGTGATCAGTTGATTTTTTAACAGATGTTGGCTTCATTCTCTGCTACCTTTTTTACGACTATATTGTTCCCAACAACACATTTGGCTCACTTTCCTTTTTTCTCAGCCAATTGTTTATTGTTCATAGAGCTAGCTTGAAGATACCCTCCAACATGAGATGAGAAGGCTACAGCTGATTTGCCCCGCTGAATATCACACAAGGGCTTTTAAGTCCATAAAAGGCAGGGTCAATAAAACATTGAGAACATGGCATTTGGAGAGAAATAATCATGGATTCCAGTCCCTTCTCCAGTATTTATAACAAGGGACTTCATCTTTTGTATCATGATTTTGTTCATCTACAAAGTGTTTTCGCAAAAACTGTACCTACTGAATTGGTTTATGTTATAATTAAATGAGATAATGCACAAAGCACGTAAAGTGCTGAACAGAGTCATTGCTCCATAATATGAAAAGCAAGAGAAATGCAAACATATAACTATTGGAAAATATACAAGTTATGAGATATTAGATTTTGCATATGAATTTCTGAAATAAGATTTGTAAACTGTTGCTCATTGTGAAGCTCACGAAATCTTTCTGTTTTCCTCTTTAGTGTAACTAAATTAAGCACTTAAATAGTATGGCCCCAGCTATACATTACACTCAAAAGTCATTTGTACAATAGTTGCTTAGAAGTGCTTTAAATTTACATATATTATAAAATGTGTACATTTAAAAATTCTAGTTTGCATCCAAAGAAGTTGCCCATTGTGCCTGGTGACTCAGTAAATACTTTATCTAAAGAACAACAGTTAGTATTTTGAGTAAAAAACTTTTATCTTCTCTTTGTCTACAAATGAAATGGCCTCTTTTTAAACTACCACTTCTTTGAGTCAGTGTAGAAATGGTCCCCGGATGTTTCATGGTACATCTACTAATCTTTCTTGGAATTAGCTGGCAAATGGAATTCACAAGAGTAGGGATATGCTTTCTGTGACACCACATGCATTGCATCATTATGTGAAGAAACTCTGAGAACCTTCAGATTCTAGAGAAGAGAAGTGACTTGCCCAAGGCCACAGCAAGCTGTACTGGAACTGAGATCCTCTGGGTCGTGGACCATCCATCCTTCTCATCACCATCAGCCCCTTGCTGCTTCATCACATTTACAAAGGAAAGTGGGATATGATTCATCCTTGCAGAGCATCAAGTTAAAATGATGCTCTCTTCCCATCTCATTTAAATTGGCTTAGGTAGAGCAGAGAAGTAGGCAATCATCTCCTTTCTTTTCTATCTCAGGTGTCTCTAGAGTATGTGAGCTTCTGTTAGAAGGGCATTTTTCTTCTATTTGTCCTCCCTTCCCAGGAGTGTTATAGAGCTGGATTTATATGACTAGATCCACAGAGAGGATCTTCAAAGGACCAAAGGAGAACAGAATTGCCTGTAGAGTCCTGTAAAGTGCTCCAGGAGCAAGTAACAATGGAGTCTTGCTCTTTACTCACTCAGTTACTGTGTTAGCAATAGAAGATCACTTCCTGTATAGAACTTAATGAAAGAAGAAAAGATGGTGGCGAAGTAGAGAGACGTGGAGTGCATCCCTCTCCACAGATGCATTGGGAATGCACGGAAGTACGCAGTCATTCCCACAGAGAACCAGCTGAACACCAGCAGACGGCCTCGGACACCAGAAAGGGCTGCGGGGAGCCCGACATAGCCGGTAGGGAGGCATCTATGAGGGCTCAAAGAGGGTGAAGCGGCGGAGCTGTGGCAGACGGGAGGGAGTGAGAAACATACGGAGGGTCCGCAGCGCAGCTCAGTGTTCCCGGACCGAGACATCGATCCCCGGCTGAACGGAGGGTCCAGGAGCGGGAGCGTGGGAACCGGAGAGCTGGTTCAGGGGGAGAAACATTGTTGCCGGTAGGGTGACGGACCGAGAGGACAGGAGGGAGGAGGTCCGCAGAGAGGAGTGCCCGTCCCTGAGAGCTGCCCGGCCATGATGGCGGCTGGAGGCTGCAGGCTCACGGGCTGGGGGGAGGAGCCGCGCGCATAGCCTCTCCCTCTCTTTCGGTGCCTCTGCAACAGGCAGTGGAGAGACGCCCTGCGGGCCACCTAAGGCGCTCAGGGATAACAAGCACCCTCAGGCACTCGGGCGGGGCTAGATTAAAACTCCTTGCAAGGCCAGCAGCAGGGAGGCTGCCAAGAGAAAAAAAAAAAAAAAAACAACAACATCAAAAAGAAAAAAACCCCGAGAGAGGCCCAACTCTAAGACTTTCTGTGTACGCCTGAGCCACCAGCGCCCTCTGCAACAGGCATCTCCAAGCCTGACTGAAACAACAGTGCGCCACTGCTCACTCACTCCCAGGAGAAGGAGCCACTATTGTACCCTCTCCCTCCCCACACACCTACGCTTACAGAGGAACAATAAAGGAACCTCTGCTGGTCACAGAATAACGCAAAAAAAACCCAAGGCAAGGAGAAGGACACTTACAGCTGAGACGCTAAGGAAACAGAAATAGTATCAATAACTATTGAACCGGTCCATTCTGGGATCAGTTCTGGATTTTTTTTTTTTTTCTTTTCTTTCTCTCTCTCTCTCTCTTTTTTTTTTTTTTTTTTTTGATTTATTAAATACGATCTTAGCCCTAAGGGATCTACAAGTTTTATAACATAATTTTTTAATGATATTTTTTATTCTTTTTTTTTTTTTTTGCCTTTTTATATACTTCTATATCTAGCTAAGTTTTTGGTAGTACAGACAAAATATCTCTCATACTTTCCTTTCATCCCTATCTTTTATACATTTCTATTCCTTTCTTTTTATTTGCATATTTCCAACCACATTACGCTCTTCTGTTACCCTTTCTTCCAGCCATTTTAAGTTTATTTTATCTTAACATACTTATAAGCAACACTATCGGTCTGCTCAGACTCCTTGCTCTATTCTCCAGATGACGCACTGCCTTGGTATTTAATATTAGGCTTTTGTCTTTATCTTAGTTCTTAGTACAGTTGTCTAATTACATTCTGAGAATCTCCATTCTCTCTGGTGGTACTCCAGCTCATTTCTATATTTGATCCTAGCTTACAAAATCTATCTGGATTGATGTTTGTATGTGTAGGGTGTTATTTGTTGTTTGTTTGCTTTTGCTTTTGTCTCTGATTTGTTCTGTTTCAGTTGTCAATTTCTGTTGGGTTTCTCTTTGAATATCTGATAGCACACTGGGGTTCTGTCAGGTCTTTCTAGAGCCTTATGTCCTAATGGATTCAGTAATTGTGTGTCTTATACATGTATGTGTTTCCTAGACTGAATATTCGTTTAATCTAATACTTGCACATTAGTCTGAGGCTTGGACAGTCTTCTATAAACACCTCTATCGCCAGGACAAGCAACCCCAAAAGCTTGGACAACCATGAGGAAACAAAGAAACACCATGCAGGCAAAGGAGCAGGAAAAAAACCCACAAGACCAAATAAATGAGGAGGAAATAGGAAAAATGCCTGAAAAAGAATTTAGAGTCATGATAGTAAAAATGATACAAAATCGCGATAACAAAAGAGAGAAAGTACAAGAAACAGTTCATAAGAACTCAGAAAAACAAACAGCAGTGGATAACAAAATAACTGAAATTAAAAATACTCTAGATGCTATAACCAGCAGAATGACTGAGGCAGAAGAACGAATAAGTGAGTTGGAAGATAGAATCAGGGAAATAACTGCCACAGAGCAGGAAAAAGAAAAAAGAATAAAAAGATTAGAAGACAGTCTCAGAGACCTCAGTGATAACCTTAAACGTACCAACATTCGAATTATAGGCATCCCAGAAGAAGAAGAAAACAAGAAAGGGTCTGAGAAAATATTTGAAGAGGTTCTAGTGGAAAACTTCCCCAACATGGGAAAGGAAATAATTCACCAAGTCCATGAAACACAGAGAGTCCCATACAGAATAAACCCAAGGAGATATACACCAAGGCACATATTAATCAAACTAACGACAATTAAACACAAAGAAAAAATATGAAAAGCAGCAAGAGAAAAGCAACAAACAACATATAAGGGAAAACCCATCAGGATAACAGCTGACCTTTCTACAAAAACTCGGCAGGCCAGAAGGGAATGGCAGGATATGCTGAAAGTCCTGAAAGAGAGAAACCTACAGCCAAGAAGACTCTACCCAGCAAGAATCTCATTCAGATTTGAGGGAGACATCAAAAGCTTTCCAGACAAGCACAAGTTAAGAGAATTCAGCACCACCAAACCAGCCTTACAACAAGTGCTAAAGGAACTTCTCTAAGTAGGACACACAAGAAAAGGAAAACACCTACAAATACAAACCCAAAACAATTAAGAAAATGGTAATTGGAACACACATGTCAATAATCACTTTAAATGTAAATGGATTAAATGCTCCAACCAAAAGACACAGACTGGCTGAATGGATACAAAAACAAGACCCTTCTATATGCTGCCTACAAGAAACCCACTTCAGACCAAGGGATACATATAGACTGAAAGTAAAGGGATGGAAAAAGTTATTCCATGCAAATGGAAGTCAAAAGAAAGCTGGAGTAGCAATACTCATATCAGACAAATTAGACTTGAAAGTAAAGACTATTAAAAGAGACAAGGAAGGGCACTACATAATGATCAAGGGATCCATCCAAGAAGAACATATCACAATGGTAAATATCTATGCCCCCAAGATAGGAGCACCTCAATACATAAGGCAAATGCTAACAGCTATAAAAGGGGACATCAACAGTAACACAATAATAGTGGGAGACTTGAACACCCCACTTACATCAATGGACAGATCATCCAAACAGAAAATAAATAAAGACACACAAGCTTTAAATGACACATTAGACCATCTCGACTTCATTGATATTTATAGGACATTCCATCCAAAAACGACAGACTACACGTTCTTCTCAAGTGCACACGGAACGTTTTCCAGGATAGATCACATCTTGGGTCACAAATCAAACCTCAGCAAATTCAAGAAAATTGAAATCATATCAAGCATCTTCTCAGACCACAACGCCATGAGACTAGATATCAATTACAGGAAAAAAACTGCAAAAAATACAAACACATGGAGGCTAAACAATTCACTCCTAAACAACCAAGGAATCACTAAAGAAATCAAAGAGGAAATCAAAAAATATCTAGAAACAAATGACAATGAAAACACAACAACCCAAAATCTATGGGATGCAGCAAAAGCAGTTCTAAGAGGGAAGTTTATAGCAATACAGTCCTACCTTAAGAAACAAGAAAATGATCGAATAAACAACCTAACCTTACACCTCAAACAACTAGAGAAAGAAGAACAAAGAAACCCCAAAGTGAGCAGAAGGAAAGAAATCATAAAGATCAGAGCAGAAATAAATGAAAAAGAAAGGAAGGAAACCATTAGAAAAATAAATAAAACTAAAAGCTGGTTCTTTGAGAAGATTAACAAAATTGATAAACCATTAGCCAGACTCATCAAGAAAAAAAGGGAGAAGATGCAAATCAACAGAATTAGAAATGAAAAAGGAGAAGTAACAATGGACACCTCAGAAATACAAAACATCATTAGAGACTACTACAAGCAACTATATGCCAATAAATTGGATAACCTGGAAGAAATGGATACATTCTTAGAAAAATACAATCTTCCAAGACTGAACCAGGAAGAAATAGAAACCATGAACAGACCAATCACAAGGACGGAAATTGAGGCAGTGATTAAAAATCTCCCAACACACAAAAGCCCAGGATCAGATGGGTTCACGGGCGAATTCTATCAAACATTTAGAGAAGAGCTAACACCTATCCTTCTCAAACTCTTCCAAAATATTGCAGAAGGCGGAGCACTCCCATACTCATTCTACGAAACAGGATCGAGGGAAATATTAACATTATGTAAACAAAACAAAACAAATATTAATATTATGTAAACAGGGATGCTACAGAGGACAAGGGGGATAAGACCACAGAGCATCTATTGGATTTTGCAAATTAGGAGCTAACTTTTGCTACCACCAAAACCTGGTTTAGTACACTAGTGGGTTAAGGTATGCATGAGACTTGAGCAAGGGAAGGCAGAAAGTGTGAAATTCTTTCCCAAAAATCTGCCCACAAAATGAATGGGAAACCAGTAAAGTTATTGGAGTGGATACCTTATGATGCTGTTTTTCTTTTCAGAAAAGGTTTATTTAGAATTTGATCAGGAAATTGGGGATCTATCTTGAGATCACTTTATAGATATGTGATCAAAATACTGACCTACTGAAATAATCAAATTATCTTCACATTATTCTTCCACAATGCATTGCTTAATGACGTACTGTTGTTGTACATGAAATATGAATCAGTCATAATCACAGTTATCTTGCCTAAAGATAATTAGGCATGTTAATTAATCCATGTTATTATTATTATATAATTAATTAGGCATGTTAATTAATCCATGTTAATAATGTATCTTTCCTCTAGTCAGACACCTATGTGTTTCATAGTATATAAAACTATATTTTTTTAAATAAATTTATTTATTTATTTATTTGTTGGCTGCAGTGGGTTTTTGTTGCTGCACACAGGCTTTCTCTGGTTGCCACCAGTGTGGCCTATTCTTCATTGCGGTGCTTGGGCTTCACATTACGGTGGCTTCTCTTGTTGTGGAGCATGGGCTCTAGGCTCATGGGCTTCAGTAGTTGTGACACACAGGCTTGGTTGCTCTGCGGCATGTGGGATCTTCCCAGGCCAGGGATTGAACACATGTCCCCTGCATTGGCAGGCAGATTCTTAACCACTGCTCCACCAAGGAAGTCCCTAAAACTATATTTCTTGAAACTATAATTTAAGACAAGTATATTTTGAACTTAGATAAACTTCACCACCCTCCAGAAAACGTATCTATCTTTTTTACTTGTGTCATATATATTTCTCCAAAGAAGACATACAGATGGCCAAGAGGCACATGAAAAGATGCTCAACATCACTAATATTAGAGAAATGCAAATCAAAACTACAATGAGATATTACCTCACACCAGTCAGAATGGCCATCATCAAGAAGTCTATAAACAATACATGCTATAGAGAGGTGGAGAAAAGGGAACCCTCCTACACCGTTGGTGGGGATGTAAACTGGTACAGTCACTATGGAGAACAATACTGACGTTCCTTTAAAAACTAAAAATAGAACTACCATATGATCCAGTAATCCCACTCGTGGGCATATAGCTGGAAAAATCACAGTTCAAAAGGATACATGCACCCCAATGCTCATTGCAGCGCTGTTGACAATAGCCAACACATGAAAGCAACCTAAATGTCCATTGAGAGAGGAATGGATAAAGATGATATGGTACATATATACAAAGGATATTACTCAGCCATCAAAATGAATGAAATACTGTCATTTGCAACAACATGAATGGACCTGGAGATTATCATACTAAATGAAGTCAAACAGAGAAAGACAAATATCATACGATATTGCTTACATGTGGAATCTATAAAAAAATGCAAATAAGCTTATTTACAAAACAGAAACAGACTGACTGACTTAGAAAACGAACTATGGTTACTGGGGGTGGGGGGGTGGGGAGGGAAGAGTGGGGTGAGGGGAGGAAAAGATTGGGAATTTGGGATTGACATGCTATACTTAAAATAGATAACCAACAAGGACCTACTGTATAGCACAGGGAACTCTGTTCAATATTCTATAATAATCTAAATAGGAAAAAAAATTGAAAAAGAATAGATAAATATATAACTGAATCACTTTGCTGTACACCTGAAACTAACACAATGTTGTTAATCAACTACATTCCAATATAAAATAAAAGTTTTAAAAAATCTCACGGAAAAAAAAGAAAATATCTTGAATTAGGACAGAATCAGTGAAAGGATATTTAATAACAATTGTGGCAGACCCTGATACCCTTTTGAGCCTTCTTGGGACAACAGGATTGTGTTAAGACAGTGCCATTCCAAGAGTCTTCTAGAACCTTGGATTCTTTCTTAGCAAATAACATATTTCTCACTCTTACTCAAGGAAATGATTAAAGTATTGAATAATCAAGGGATTTCTCATTTATGCATTGAGTTTAAAAAGATATTTTACTGTTACATATCACTGAGATATGAAACAAAGAATATAGTTGTTAACAAACTTTCAAAGGGATTAGACTAAGTTAAATGTTAATTACGAGCCTAAAGAAAATATCTGGAAATAAATGTTTTTTTAGTAAGTGACTGTCAGAATACACACAGCCAAACTTCCCTTCTGCTCATCCCTTTGTAAGTTTTTTGAATTCAGTGTTAAAAATCAAATAAGCTTTTTATGAAGAGGAAAAACATTTTGATATGTTGATTCATTCACCGCCCCCCCATTCTCCATAACAGCTATTCATTTTTTATTTCAAACAGCTATTCATTTTTTACTAAGAAAAATATCAACTATATAAAGCATAAGGCAATAAAAATGCTTTGATTACAATTAATTTTTGTGTGCACTGAATGAGAAATAGAATTCGTTATTAGAGAAGTAATAACCAAATCAGTAGATATTACAAAAGAAGTTACGAAAAGTTCTTTAATTATGAATTGCCCTTGTCCACACTTTTCTCTTTTAACAGTCCAGATGAGAAATCCAACTGAAAAAAATCAATAAAACATGATGAATAAGTGAATTTTTATTAATATCCCTCTAGTGCTAGTCTTTAGGTTAAAATAGGGACAGCACTTTTACATACTATTGGTATAGGAAAGTTTAATACTAATATTATGAAATATGTATTATTTTTAAAAAAACTTTTAGTTAAATTGTGCTTGTTTCAATTTTGTCAGTAAGGAACAGTCTAGGATGATTCTCTGAAAATAAATCGATAGTATCTAAAGCATAAACTATTAGCTTTGTTCTAAAATTGATGGAAATCTTGTGATTTCTCCGTATGTCATTCAAATAATGTTTTCAAGTCCCCTGCCATAGGTTGAGAAACTAACAGAAAAAAGGAATAAAGAAAATTTATGGCTAAATACTAAATAGCAAATGATTGCTTCGGAAGAAGAAAACATCTCATAGTTTCCTATGTGTTTTCCTTAATGGTTAAACATATTTAACAAAATCTTGCTAGCCTTACTGTAAAAGCTTTTTTACTCCTATTTTACTGAGAAGTATTTGCAGCCAGCAGAGTTAATGCAGGCTCATTAAGGAAGCCACAGCACTCTGTGCATTAGGACTGCTCTGCGCCCCTGCTTTTAGCCCAATTATCCCATATTGTGGGATGAGGAAGGCCATTGTTCCTGCTTGCTGGTTCTCTTGACATTTTATGTCTCTGTGAGTTTACCATCAATTTATCCAGTGTTTTTCAAAATTAACCAATCTTAAGGATCACTCTGGAACTTCTTAAACTCAGATTTCCAGACCCTTTCCTCAGGGGACAATGATTTGCTTGGCTTAGGGTGGATCTCCTGAATCTACATTTTAACAAGTGGGCAAGGTACTTTTGAAGATTAGGTCAACTTGGAAATAACATCCACTCCTCTGCTCTTCCTTATTTCCTGAGTAAGATCTCTCTCACCCACTGTGATTCCAGTCCAGGGAATATTCTTTTCTGTGCATATCTGCATCCAGTCCGTCTTCCATCTTTCTTCCCATTCATGCATATTTGGAGCTGGCACTCATATACTTTCATTTTGAAGGACAAATCCCACTTCCCCACTTTCTTCCAAATCCTGTGGGATTAGAGTATATTTTCCCAAAGCTCTGAGGTTTATGGATAGGAAATGTGTAGAGGACTAGCTAGGATTAGATGGACAGGGAACATACTAGAAACAATAGATGCTCAAAACAATAGGACTAGAGAACACAGACCAGGGATAGAGCAGGGAGGTGAGTAGGAAGAGCACAAGTTTACAAAACAGGGTGGAAACATAAGGTTGTGGTCAGTAACCTTACCTGGAAGGCTGAGTGGCCTGTCCCAGGTGAGGACAAGGATGATAAAGGGGCAGATGGTCCTCTCCAGGAGAGATAGGCTAAAGGGGGTATTGGTACCAAGACATGTACAGAAACAACTATCATTCAAAAGGCAGAATATGGTAAAATCTCAAAAGGATACTATTAACAGGTTACCAACGTTCTGAAGAGTGAGAGATCATACATATTTGAGAGGATCAGGATCGACTTAATGGCAAACGGCATTTAATCTAAGTCTTGAAAAGATGGATTAAGTTTTAAGAGATGCAACAGGAGAGGAAGGTGTTTTGGCAGAAGGAATTAATTAAGCAATGGCTGAATGAATCAATCTGTGAACAATTTAAATGAATTAAAGAAAAAAGTGTCACAGATAGAGCCTAACACTACTATGTAGTTGATTCTTTCAAGTTTCTGGGTGGCTGTTCCTGCCAATAGAAATGACAACTTCTGAAGATAATACAGATGTTGATGTCATACAAATATTTTATTCAAAGTTTCTATGCATGCATGACACATGTAAGCATTTGGAATTGCCATTATAATTAGACATAGAACTTTAGTTAATATCAAAAAACAAAGAACAACTTCCAACAACCTCCTTAATAAGGATTCTGTTGTTCTTTTGTTTAAAAAAATCAGGTAGTAGTTTAAATAAAATTCCATGCCTTTCAAAGAAATATTATAATTTTCTTTGAAGGACTTAATGAG
This sequence comes from Hippopotamus amphibius kiboko, assembly GCF_030028045.1. Lineage (NCBI taxonomy): Eukaryota > Metazoa > Chordata > Mammalia > Artiodactyla > Hippopotamidae > Hippopotamus > Hippopotamus amphibius. Next base: position 54,028,435 of record NC_080189.1, on the reverse strand, counting down.
GCTGAGCCACAGCTAGGAAAATAAGACTTGCGAAATTAACATCTTTGTGAAATTCAATCACAAACCTTATTAACTGGATGTAATGATAACCACAAAATACGGTCACCACTTGAAATAAATAAGCGATGATAGACAATAAAAAATGATGTTACTTTAGTGGTTGATTAGATGGTCCTTAGGGTATCTCCCAAATCTAGTTTGGGATGGTGGCCCCCAGCTCACATTTGAAGCATACCAAATGTATATCAGTAAAACACATATTACTTTAAAGAAAGTTGTGCAGAGCATTTCTAATCAAGAATTGCATTCAGTATGCCACAGCAGGTCTAGTTTATACAAACACACACACAGACACCCTCCATGTGCACACACCCTTTAAGATGCCCATCTGTTGAGTCAGATGGAAGGAAACTACAGACATCTTCCAACCTAAATGTCATGGTAGTGAGTGAGGGCCTCAGTCCTGGCTCCCTATCTATCCGTTGTATTTTGTATTTCATTATGTCAAGATGTTCAAATTACCCTGGAGGCTGTTCACACACTTCTGCTACTTGATAGAGCTCTGATTTCATGTTCTTCTTTGTCACGCTGTGTTGTAAGTGTTTTAAATAAGGTGATGAGAAAAAAAGCCGCATACTGCTTTGAAGTAAACAGCCTGTGATAACCAGGCTCTCCATATTCGAAAGAGTTTAAATGCTGCTAAATTTACATTGTTACATTTAAACTGTGTTATTTCAGATCCTCCCATTCAGAGTTATCCAAAAGCACAATGTATTGGTTCAGATAGGCATGGTAAAGGTAATGTTAACAGGCAATTAAAAGACCACTTGAGGGAGATAGATAATGCTGTCTGCTCACTAAAATATGTCAGAAGGATACTCCAAGAGCATTAAATATGAGAGAGAATTGCAGTCAAGAGCCCGTAAACAAGAACAACAGAAAAGAACGTTCTGGGTGTGAACACTAGCAATGGGATGGGCCAGCTGAAATGAATGCAATGTTTTCCCCAAAGGATGAAAGGTCTAACCTTATATGATACAAGTTCCTTTACACAAAAACACAATATAAGGTCACTGTTTCTATGCAGAAAATACAGGAGGGAGTTACAAGATGTTTTCTTTGAAAATACATACACTTTGCAGTCAAGAGACTTTCCCTATATCTTCTATTATTAACATCATTTAGTATGATACATTTGTAAAAATTAATGAACCAATATTGATACATATGATCTACCAAAGTTCACAGCTTATTCATATTTCCTTAGTTTTTACTGAATGCCCTTTTCTGTTCCAGGATCTCACGCAAGACACCACATAATATTTACCCATCAAATTTTCGTAGGTCCCCTATGCTGTAACAGTTTCTCAGACTTTCCTTGTTTTAGATGACCCTGACGGTTTTGAGTATTGGTCAGGTATTTTGAAGAATGTCTCTCAACAGTTATGTTCCCCTTCCTTGAGGGCTGAATATCTAAATAAATTATTTGGGATTCTACTTGCACAAGAGATTTGTCTATGCTTTTATTTATTTCTTTATTCAATCGCTTATTTATATCATCAGGGACTCATGGATATTTATCTTACACTTGGGGTTATAATCCAAGAATACTTCATATATTTTGCTGCTCAAATTATTCAGGTTTTGGACATTGGTGACTGTTTCAGTTGACTCCCGGCATACAACCATCAATATGGTGTTTTGTTGTTGTGGTTGTTGTTTTGTTTTTGTTTGGTTGGATTTTTGTGGGTTTTCTTTTTTTTCTTTTCTTTTTCTTTTCTTTCCTTTTTTTTTTTTTTGTGTGTGCTTTCTTGCTTTCTAGCATAACAAGGTACTCCAGGAGATTCTTGTATATGTGCTGCCCAGCCCTAAGATCAGGCCATCAAGCATTTCTCTAGTAATTCTTGGTTTCTTTTATTGGAGAATGATATTAGAAACAAAGACGGGTGCTAAGTGTGCTCGTTGCTAGTGAGGTGTCATTGCCTTCTAGGCCCTCTCCACGGACAAAGCAAGATAATATATGTATGTATACTAATGTGTATATGTATATATGTATATGTTTGTGTGTATGTGTTTGTGTGTATTTCTCCCCTAAATATACTTCTCCCCTTACTTATCTATCATCTTCCACTTCTACAGTAAGAAACCTGGCTCTACCATTTGCCATCCATTGTTTACTTAATTGTTCAACTCCCTACTAATCCATTTTTTTCATCTTTATTGCAGTATAATTGCTTTACAATGTTGTGTTAGTTTCTACTATACAAAGTGAATTAGCTATATGTATACATACAACCCCATATCCCTTCCCTCTTGAGCCTCCCTCCCACCATCCATATCTCACCCCTCTAGGTTGTCACAAAGCACTGAGCTGATCTCCGTGTACTACGCAGCAGCTTCCCACTAGCCATCTATTTTACATTTGGTAGTGTGTATATGTCAATGCTACTCTCTCACTTCGTCCCAGCTTCCCCTTCCCCCTCCCAGTGTCCTCAAGTCTATTCTCTACATCTGCATCTGTATTCCTGCCCTGCCACTAGGTTCATCAGTACCATTTTTCTAGATTCCATATATATGTGTCAGCATACGATATATGTTTTTCTCTTTCTGACTTACTTCATTCTGTATGACAGACTCTAGGGCCATCCACCTCACTAAAATAACTCAATTTTGTTCCTTTTTATGGCTGAGTGAAATTCCATCATATATATGTGCCACATCTTCTTTATCCATTCATATGTCAATGGACATTTGGATTGTTTCCATGTCCTGGCTATTGTAAATAGTGCTGCAATGAACATTGTGGTACATGTACCTTTGGAATTATGGTCTTCTCGGGGTATATGCCCACTAGTAGGATTGCTGGATGGTAGTCCTATTTTTAATTTTCTGAGGAACCTCCATACTGTCCTCCATAGTGGCTGTATCAATTTACATTCTTACCAACAGTGCAGGAGGGTTCCCTTTTCTCCACACCCTTTCCAGTATTTATTGTTTCTAGATTTTTTGATGATGGCCATTCTGACCAGTGTGAGCTGATACCTCATTATGGCTTTGATTTGCATTTCTCTAATGATCACTGATGTTGAGCATCTTTTCATATGTTTGTTAGCAATCTACAGTAATCAAGACAGTATGGTACTGATACAAAAACAGAAATATGATCCATGGAACAGAATAGAGAGCCCAGAGATAAACCCACACACATATGGGCACCTTATCTTTGACAAAGGAGGCAAGAATATACAATGGAGAAAAGACAGGCTCTTCAATAAGTGCTGCTGGGAGAATTGGACAGCTACATGTAAAAGAATGAAATTAGAAGACTAGCTAACACCATACACAAAAATAAACTCAAAATGGATTAAAGACCTATGTGTAAGACTGGACAGTATAAAACTCTTAGAGGAAAACATAGGCAGAACACTCTATGACATAAACCATAGCAAGATCCTTTTTTGACCCACCTCCCAGAATAATGGAAAATAAAAACAGAAATGAACAAATGGAACCTAATGAAACTTGAAAGCTTTTGCACAGCAAAGGAAACCATAAACATGAAAAGATGACCTTCAGAATGGGAGAAAACATTTGTAAATGAAGCAACGGACAAAGGATTAATCTCCAAGATACACAAGCAGCTCATGCAGCTCAATATCAAAAAACCAAACAACCCAATCCAAAAATGGGCAGAAGACCTAGACATTTCTCCAAGGAAGACATACTAACTCATTTTTAAATTTAGAGCCAAATCCTATTGTTTCCAGAATTTTTCTTGTGTGTAAATAGCATCTAACACTTAATTTAAGAAGTTAAACAGAGACATACCTTCCTCTATTCTCTCATGCCTGCATCATCAGCAACATATGTTTTAACAACTAAGCAACTCTTCCTCTGAGGTTTGATCTTGTTTCCTCATCTGGTGATATAACCAGTGGAAACAAAATTACAAATAGGTTATGTTCCAAATGTTTGCTTTCCAGTCAGTCATTTGGAACTTGTGGCTTTTGTTTTAATTGAAACACTTTATAAATAATGATAAGATTTCTAGGCTAGTTCACAAAGGCCTATTTAACCCAGAATACAATTGTAAGGATGTATATTTGCAATTAAAAATAATAGAAAGTAACATTATTAGGTACAAAGGGAAACATTAAAACAATTAAATGAGAAAGAGTGTTGTATTAATCTTAGATACAGTTGTTTAGGCAAAGAAAGGAAGGGTTGAGAGTAAGAAGTCCATTAAATGCAAAAAAAAAAAAAAAAATCTGTGAAGAGGCAAACCAGCATGGTAATTTCTGAGATTGCTGGGACACACAGAGTGTAAGATGCAGAGTGGATTTTAATGAGCCTGGACAGGCAAGCAGAGACAATTATAGTAGGCTTCATGTGCCACACCAAGAAGATGGGATTTAAGTTTAGGGGAATGGGAAGCTAATGAAGAATTGTCTGCAAAGCCATGGCATGATCTGACTTGTGGCTTAAAATCATTACTCTGATGACAATCTTAAGGATGGATAAGGAAGGGGTGACAAAAGAGGCAGGATCAAGTGGGAAAATATTGAAATGGTAAAAAAAAAAAAAAAAGAGAGAGAGATAAAGGCCTGAACTAAGTTAATAATGCAATATTCTTGAGGAACGAGAAGAGTGGTTGGATATGAGAGATGGTAAAGAGACATCCATTCTCAATTACTAGTTGCTATCATTGGGGTGAGGGAGGAATGAGCCTCTATGATTTCCCTTTCACTAGTTTGAGAGATGGGTAAACTAAATGGGCATCTGTTGGTACCATTAATAAAGACAGAGGATATGATAGGAAGAGTACTTTGGAGGAAAAGTTTGTATTTTATTAGCATGATTTGCACCCAAAGTAGCCTTATCTTTAGTCATAATTCAGGTGTTTTTATAGTAATTTATAAGATACCTGCCAGAAAACGGGAAACAGAGAGGGTACAGAGGTGTTACAAAGAATTTATGCGTACTTATAAGAAAAGATTATCAAAGATATACCTTCACAACTATAAGAAATGCCAGCAGAAGAAATGAGGTGAAGACCGCATGCACTGGATCTCCCTGAGAGGGAAGGAAGAAGGTGGGACAAAGATCCAAGGAGTCGCCTAACCAGGCTCTAGTCTGGAGTTGGCACTGTCAATCCAACTGGAGGTGAGCATGTCTGGGATTTAGGGAGGGAATTGCCTATGGGAAGAAATGTGTAATGGGTTGTTTCTTTGTACAAAATCAATCTTGAGTCAGATGCATGTTTTTATGATAGTGGAATAACTCCATGGATTACTTTAGTTGTGATTTCTGCTTACAAAGATTTCCTAGGGATCTCCTTGGGATATAATTTGATAAAAGTAAAACCTTCCTTGCCAATTAGATAGTATATCTATTATATGCTCTATAACTATAGTGTATTTCATGTATGACTTAAAGTTTATAACTACTTATAATATTTTATAACAAAGTTTCAATTTTCTAACCACTTAATTTCATCTTTGCTCATCTATTTTCCCATGTGCAAATCAAAGACCTTCCTTCTATGACACCCCTGTATTCCCTTTGATTATTTCTCATGTTGCTTGCACAACTGTAGGTACAGGGAGAATAGGACCATAGCCATAGGAAAGTAGGTGAGATGCCAGGATCTCTGGAAATTTGAAGCTCTTGAAGGACTAGTCACCACTTAACATTCATTTTTCTTCCAGAAAACAAAATAAAATGAATGACATTATCAACAACAAAATCAAACGATCTAGTCCAGACCATCAGCTGTTTCTTCATGTGTGTTAATTGATTTCAATCTGGAAGCTGGCATATAGCCTAGAATTAATTTTTATAATTTGTTTCTTTTCTATGCAAAATGGATCCACAGGAAACTGATGAAGAGGATAAGTTTTCATACTCATCTCCTATGTAAACCTTATTATACTAATGAATGTGATAAAAATAAATGAATGTGACTAAAACAAAGCAAAAAACAATCTGAGTGTTTTTAAGAAACTGTAGCAACAAATAAATATGCAATGAACCGATAAAGTAGGGAAGATCTCTAAACACAATCGTTATTTTTGAAGGATGGTGTTAAAGATACGAACATTTCTATGGAAGACTCCTGAAGTGTACACTTGAGTCAAATATAATCTGAATAAATACAACAATATCTTAGTTGAAGCTTTTCGCTAACAAAAAAGCAGCCAAAGACTACACTAGTAAAATTAACAGTATCCAAGAGAAAAGGTCAACATTTAGCTTATCATTTGAAAACTTTCATACCAACAAATATTGTCTTCTTTTTAAACCAAATGTATTTTTTCTGATATTTTTGAGGCTTTGTAGATACATTCAAACATAATAAAAGTTATGAAAATGCATTAATTAATTAACTTACTAAAACTTTAGCTCATTCTAATCTGTTATGGGAACTGAGAAGTACACCGGACAAGCAAGAACAGGTCTAACGGGGCTTCCTAGGTGGCGCAGTGGTTAAGAATCCGCCTGCCAATGCAGGGGACACAGGTTCGATCCCTGCTCCAGGAAGATCCCGCATGCCACGGAGCAACTAAGCCCGTGTGCCAAAAAAAAAAAAAAAAAAAGAAAAAAAGAACAGGTCTAACATAAAAGACAGACAGGAACACTGATAACATAGAGTACAATGTTCTTTAGTATCAGTAGTGTTAAGAAAAGATTCCTAAATTACTGTCTTGGGGAAATTATAAATAACACCCTGAATAGAAAACTCAAAGGATGAATAGGAGCCTGGAGAAATAAAGATGGGCAATGGATTCTAGGTAGAATTGAGATAGCAGGATGGATGGCATGAAGGCCTGACAGAGCTGACATGAGTGAGAATCATGAAAAAAGTAATAATAAATCTCACGCTTAGGACACAGGAGAGATGAAATAGCAGTGAGACTAGGCTGGGGATGGATTGTTACAAGATCTTGTACAACAAATTAAAGAGTTTGGTTTTTGCTTTGGGGAAATCCAACCTCTAAGCATTTGAGAAATGACTTTATATGTAACAGTTCTATGACAAGGTCATTTTTGTTGGTAGGTAACTCTGAGTAATATGAGAAATGCACTAAATACTAAATATGGAGAGAAGTGTGGGGAAGGGAAGATTTAGAAAACTTGGAAACTGTGCATCTAGAGCCACTGAGTGACCTATTGCCCTGAGGCTGGTACACCTGGGAGGTCTGAGGAGATCAGACCTTCCCTGCAGTGCTAGAAACTGGCAGGGCCCCATCCTATCACGTTTAGACATTGCTCACACTTGGCCATTGAAGTTTACGTTACACCAGTGAAATTAAATGTAGAGTGAAGCATTACCTATTTTGAAAAACTATAATGGTCTTTTGACAAACTGTAGTATATGAAGACTTAGGAGTACAGAGGCGGCACCTCAGGGGCTGCCAAAGAAACAGAGGGGCAGAGGGCCGCAGAGTAAGCTCTGAGATGTGCAATTCTGCTGCCCTTCCTTCAGTCAATGCAACTCTTCAGCTACTGTTTTTTTATGTAATTTTGTATACAGGGCTTCTGTTTAAGATCCTTATTGTATAAATATTTCTGTTATTAAAAAAATTGAAAACCAATGGTGTGTAATGTCCATATTTCCCAAAGCAGATTTTTTAAAAGTTTCCTTTATATCTAGGTCCATCCACGTCTATACAAATGACCCAATTTCATTCCTTTTTACAGCTGAGTAATATTCCATTGTATACATGCACCATGTCTTCTTTATCCATTCCTCTGTTGATGGACATTTAGGTTGCTTCCATGTCCTGGCCATTGTCCATAGTGCTGCAATGTACATTGGGATGCGTTTGGAATTATGCTTTTCTCCTACAGAGTGAAGTAAGTCAGAAAGAGAAAAACAAATATCATATATCAACACATATATATGGGACCTAGAAAAATGGTATAGATGATCTTATTTGCAAAGCAGAAATAGAAACACAGATGTAAAGTACAAACATATGGACACCAAGGGGGAAAGGGGGGATGGGATGAATTGGGAGATTGGGATTGACATATATACACTATTGATATAAAATATCAATACACTATTGGTATAAAATAGGTGACTAATGAGAACCTACTGTAGCTCAAGGAACTCTACTCAATGCTCTGTGGTGACCTAAATGGGAAGCAAATCCAAAAAAAGAGGGGATATATGTGTATGTATAGCTAATTGACTTTGCTGTACAGTAGAAATTAACACAACATTGTAAAGCAACTATACACCAAAAACAATTAATTTAAAAAAGAATGGGTAAACAACAGGGTCCTATCATATAGTACAGGAAACTATATTCAATATCCTGTGATAAACCATAATGGAAAAGAATATGAAAAAGAATGTATATACATATAACTGAATCACTTTGCTGTAGAGCAGAAATTAACACAACATTGTAAATCAACTATACGTCAATAAAATAAATTAATAAAAAAAAGTTTCCTTTATATCTAATTCCCAAAGGATTCTTGATCCTGAGATTCATTTATCGTTATCTGAATTAGCTTTATGAAACAGCTAAGAATTGTCTTTAACTTTCTCATTTTGCCACGAAGATTTTTCCATGAACCATAACAGGTCTATGAAAGACCTTTGGAAATGCTAGCTTTAAGATAAGCCACATACACACACAGACTCCACTCCCCAATGTGGTATATTTATAGCATGTCCCAATTGTGTGGAGTATGTTGCCCTCAGTATCAAGATGCTTCCAGGAATGCTTTCTGAAAATGGACTTCTTGGGTTTAAATCTTGGCTTTGCCTTTATCCTGGCAAAATTTGGGGGTAAATTAATTAATCCCTGTGTTACTGCAGTTGTGCTAACTATGAAATGTGAATAATCACAGTATCTTCTATCTAGGGTGACCATGAGAATTAAATGAGTTTATATGTGTAAAATATATGGAGCAGGGCCTTTACAGGGTAGGAGCTATATTATTGTCAGCCATTACTATTGGCATTATGTAAGCCTTGGGTCCTATTGAGAAATTGAGCCAGCTTTTGGACTTCCTTTTTTTTCCATTTTTTTTTTAAATTTATTTTTATTGAAGTACAGTTGATTTACAATGTTGTGTTAATTTCAGGTGTACAGCAAGGTGATTCAGTTATACATACATGTATATCTATCTTTTGTCAGATTCTTTTCCCTTATATTGAGTATAGTTCCCTGTGCTATACAGTAGGTGTTTGGTGGTTATCTATTTTATATATACTAGTGTGTATATGTTAATCCCCAACTCCTAATTTATCCCCCCCTTTTCTCTTTTGGTAACCATAAATTTGTTTTCTATGTCTGTGGGTCTGTTTCTGTTTTGCAAATAAATTCACCTGTATCATTCTTTTTTAGATTCCACGTATAAGCGATATGATATGGCATTCGTCTTTCTCTGTCTGGCTTACTTCACTTGCTAGGCTAATATCTAGGTCCATCCATGTTGGATGGCAAATGGCATCATTTCATTCTTTTTTATGGACTTTAACAGCATTTGCTTAGACTAATATACCACCTAGCAAGTAGTTTGCTTATTGTTTGTCTCTCCCTACTGTAATGTATGGTCCTTAAGAGTAGACAATTTCATCTATTTTGTTTGTTGTGGTATTTCCAGAATTTAAAAGAGTGCCTGGAAAATATTGATAATAGGAACTGAATAAGCATTTGTTGAGTGAATGAATGAATAAATTCTTATTCCACTGAACTGGAACTAATTCAAGTGTCCTTTCAATGCCACATGTATTGGTACTTTGATATTTACAGAGCCATAAGGCAACTCCAAAAATACCAAATGTAAGCAAGGGAGATGTAAAATCTATTTATCTTCTCAGAGCTCAGGACAGGTACAGTTTTAGACTCTCACATAGCAATTTGGGGGCCCAATGAAGGTTTTCCAGTTTAATCCCACAAGACCATTCCTGTACCACAAACAGAGCTGACTCAAGGATCAAGAGGAGGAATGAGGCTTGGTGCCCTCTCCAGGGTATGTAGACACCAGGATACATCTGAATCTGTGCTCTATTTTCTATAGGTACTATCCTCATCCACCACAAACTTAGGCATATCTGTGTGTGTGGGCCAGAGGTGGGGGTATTCAATCTATATTGTCAGAGTGCTGCTGAGAGAGTTTAGTTGTGTGTGTGTGTGTGTGTGTGTCTGTGTATATAGAGGAGGATACAAGGTATGAGGGAACCTCACTTCATTGCACCTAAGAGCAGACGTGCCCAATCAGATCCACTGCCTTAAGGAGAAAGGCTCCTTTCTTCTTTGTCCAATTAGGCTTTTGCTGAGTTGATTAGAATCAAAGTTAGAGAATGAAGTAGGACAAAGAAGAGAGAGATTGACTCCCATGAGAAGAGACATGATGATACTTCTGGAAACAGAAAATAAACTAAAAATTCTGGGAAAGCAGGGGGACGTGTTTTAAAGACAGAGAAGATGGGGCAGTGGCCTAGATGAAGGAAAATTTACAGCCAAAATTTGGAGAGTTTTTGAAAAGTGTGGCTGTGTGCAACATGGTAAAATGCTCCTTTTCTCATATCTTCAAGACACTGGTTAAAAAAAAAAAATATATATATATATATATATATATATATATTTTTTTTTTTTTTTTTTTAAGATTTTGGAACTCCTGCTGGCAATCTTTGGAGATACACCCTTGCAGAGCAGGCCACTCTGTAACAGCAGTATGACTGATATTCTTTTCCTCTCTCCTGTTGCTCATGATCAGTTTACATTGAAATTCTAGCTCAAATTCTGCATCATCAATAAAATAAGTATTTACGAACAGTAACTTTAGATGGAGAAACCGAAGGTCTATGAGCTTTTAGGCCTTTTAAATTTTTCTAGGTTTTTGATGACTTTAGCAAAATCAATATCCTAAATTTTCTCTAAAAATTGATCAATTTTGAGGATTGGATATCTAGAGTAAAGTTAATTGTAAATGTCATGAAATAGCTGAAAAAAACTCTTTCACCTGCATATTGTAATGTGTGAAAAGTACGTGAATGCATCACCATCATCTCTGCACATTTAATGAGTATGAAAGAGCTGCTATAGAAATAGGGAAAATACCTTCTTATAATAATACTGTTACTGAATTTTACATAAACACTCTGTCATATATTCCAAAATTTTCTACAACTGAGTGCATTAGGCAGAAGTCAGTTGAATAAAGGAATTAATGGGGGAAGAGTTAGCATATGAGGAAAGAATTAAATCACTCAAATTTAAAGACATTAACTCAAGCACAGTGAAAATTAAGTGTAAGATAATATTATTTCTGATGAAATTTATGTAAGAAGAAGAATCAATGAGACAAAACTGATTTTATGAAGAAACTGTAATATTGAGTGCATAAATCACTGTATATATAGAAAGAAAGCCTGGAACAGACACATCTAATATTACATTGACAGTGAAAGCTTTTGGGAGAGAGCCTGGATGATCACTTGTTTCCCTTTCAAACTTTCTATTTTTCTCCTTTGCACAAAACAAACACTAATTAGTTTTATAAGAATAAAATCAAGTAAACATTTTATTAAATGAATTAAATGAAGCCTTGCTGCAATAATGGCATTGCTTTTCTCAAAACCAACTAGTGAGATCCTATATGTCCATTTATATATTACATAGACGTTCTAGCATGTAAATGAGTTTTACATGTTTGAAATGAGCAGATGCTTATTTCTGATTGCTTTGTTGGCACTTTTTAGGGGGAGTTGCATGATACACTTTGAGGAATATTTGGGAGAGGACAGCAACACTCTTTTTTGAATCACTGACCATTCTTGTTCATTAAATTACGCAGGCCAAGTAGCTAATAAAAAGATATTTCATTTTACCTGTTCTGAATTTAATCAACTTCTATTTTTATTTTTCTTTCATTTACCTTTTTTTGTTGTCAAGTATCAACCTAGTCTCATCTTCACTTTGCAAAATACTACTCTGATCATCAAGGATTTGGTAAGGCTAACATAATCTGCCTCATATTTTCTGAATTTCTACATTCTTAGAAAGTGATTCAAATGATTTGTAGCATAATGAATAAATAAATGGATGAAAAGAAAGTAGTTACTTTTTTATATCTTCTTGAGAATGGCAATAACAATATTTAGTAAAAATAAAGGCAATATGTTTTCTATATTGTGAAAGCATGGAAATTAAACACTAGATTTCAAAACAGAGAAAAGCACACATGTAAAGAATACCAAAAAGCTACATATTTATAAACTAACATTTTACAGGCATACCTTGTTTTATCGTGCTTCTCCTTACTGCACTTTGCAGATATTGTGATTGTTACAAATTGAAGGTTTGTGGCAACCCTGCATCCAGAAAGCCCATCTGCACCATTTTTTCTAACAACATTTGTTCACTTCATGTCTGTGTGTCACATTTTGGTAATTCTTGAAATATTTCAAAATTTTCATTATTATTATATTTGTTATAGTGATCTGTGATCATTGATTTTTTGATGTTACTATTGCAAAAATACTATGACTAACTGAAGGCTCAGATTATGGTACTTTTTAGCAATAAACTATTTCCTAATTAAGGTCTATACATTTTTTTTTAGACATAATGCTATTGCACACTTCACAAACTACAGTATAGTATAAAAGTTACTTTTATAGTCATTGGGTAACCAAAATTTCGTGTGACTCTGTTTACTGAGGTGGTCTGGAACCAAATCTACAATATCTCTAAGTTATGCCTGTAGTTCAGGCATTTCCTTATGTTGTACCATCTTCTTTTAATAAATTATGTGGCCTCTACAACAACACCAACAACTAAGCACAACAAAAAAATTATCCTTATTCTCCCAGTAGAAGTTTAAAAAGTATAAATATTATTTTATCCCTGGAATAATCTTCTCATAGCTTCTATGAACTTCTATAAACAATAAACTCTATTGTTTATAATAAGGCTGTCAGAAACAATAGAGTTATACAGTCCCAAGTTTCAGTTTTCTGATTTAAAATAAGAAGCTATTTTGGGCAGAACTCCAAAAATGACCCACCAAGATTCTGTTCCCTAACCCTTGGGACTGTGAATATGATGAGATACCACACATTTGATTATGTTACCTTACATGTCAAAAGGGAATTTGGAGATGTAATTAAAGTTGCTAATCAGATAACTTTGAGTTAATGAAAAAGGAGATTACCCAATTGAGTCTAAAACAATCCCATGTGCCATTTCAAAACAGAGAGATTTTCTCCAACTGGTAGCAGAAAACAGAGTTAGAGAATTTATCCATTACTGAGATAGATGGGGCCACAAGATAAGGACCTGAGAGTGGCCTCTAGATGCTGAGAGCAGTTCCTGACCAACAGGCTGTAAGAACACAGGCTTCAGTCCTGCAACCACAAGGACCTAAAATCTGCCAACAACCAGAATCAGCTTGGAAGCAGATTCTTTCCCAGAGCCTCTAGGTAAGAGTTCAGCAGTGCTGACACTTTGTAAGACCCTGAGCAGAGCACTCAGTTGAGCTCACCCAGATTTCGGATTTACAGAACTAAGAGATAATAATTGGATGTTGTTTTAAGTCACCAAAATTGTGTCAATTTGCTAAGATACCATAGGGAAGTAATAAAGAAGTATAGATTGTTTAAACCTTGATGGGACCTTACATAAGCTCAAGGTCTAAGGAAAGATAGGTGACAGAGAGAAGATTAGGACTATTACAAAGCATTGTAAGCAGAGGGGAAAAGAGAGTTACTATTTAACCACTAATACATAAAATATAATTTTTAAGCAATATAATATGCTTAAAACCAAAATTTTGGAAGAGAAAAAGAAATTAAGGACACTTTAGCACCACTTACAACATCAATGTCTAGATCTTATGATGGCTTTTTTTTCCCCATACAGTCCATCCTCAAGCTTAACCCTGAAACTGGAGGAGAAAGAAAGAGGAGCTGACACAGAGGAAAAAAAAGAATAGCCAAAGCCCTGAGGACTGTGGGAAAGTGAGGCAGAAGACAGAAACAAAGGTAAAGAGAGAGAAATGTCAGTATTCTCATTTTTTCGCTCTCACTGTGGAAACATTATCTAAAGCATTCTCTATGCTTAGCTCCGTGTTTCAGGCTATTGAATGAGAGGCCCTCATGAAATGTGACGCTCACTGATTGTGGACATATCATACGTGAGCCGGCTAGTGTAGAATATTGAAGCAAAAAGCCCTGATACATAGCACTCCTGACCCACTCTTGGGTCACGTGACCAGTTTTAGCTTTTTCCAGTGACTGTCTTGATTAGGGCTCCAGGCTGCATATATCCGTGATGCTAGTTCATTAATTAGTGGGTTTTTTTTTATTGATGTATAGTTTGATTTACAATATTATGTTAGTTTCGGGTGTACAACAAAGCTATTCAGTTATTTTTTCAGATTCTTTTCCATGATAGGTTATTACAAGATATTGAACATAGTTCCCTGTGCTACACAGTAAGTCATTGCTGCTTATCTATTTTATGTATAGTACTTTGTATCTGTTAATCCCATACTCCTAATTTACCCCTCCTCTCCCCTCCCCTCCATAACCATAGGTTTGTTTTCTACATCTGTGGGTGTGTTTCTGTTTTGTATATAGATTCATTTGTATTATTTTTTTAGATTCCACATGTAAGTGGTATCATATAATATTTGTCTTTGTCTGACTTACATCACTAAATATAATATTCTCTAGGTCTATCCATGTTGCTGCAAGTGGCAATATTTTACTCTTTTTATGGCTGAGTATAGTCCATTGTATATGTATACCACATCTTCTTAAGTCAATCATCTGTTGATAAAAAATAGGGAATGAGTCACAAATTTGCTTGTCATCCTTGTACGGGGGCCATGCTAATCTTTTCTGTCTGTATAGTTCCAATGTTAGTATATGTGCTGCCAAAGCAAGCACTAACTACTGTTTTTTTGTTTATTTTAATTTTCAGATGGCTCACGTCAATGCTGCTTTGATTTCTCCCCAGAAAAGAGCAAAATTATAGGTTATCTATAGATATCACTAGGCAAATGGCCAAGGGAGGCATCTGACTGCAGCTACAGCTACATTCTAAAAACATTGGAAGAGAGGATAAATTGCATTCTTTATCATTCCTGTATGGTTACTCCAAGCCTGAACATACTGTGGTCCTTGGGTGGAGCAACCAGAGCTACAGCTCAGACTATCCCCTGAGAGAAATCAAAGTTTAGTTTGGGGATGATTTTCACAGGTTTTCTGTGTCCCTGAAGAAAAGGCACTAATGCAAAGAGGCCAAGATGTGCCCAATGGTTAGTCATCTTATTCATGGGCAATGCAGGTTGAGATGTACTCTTGATATGAACAAAGTAAAGTTTCCTTTAAAATTACCTATTGCAATGGTTGGTTACACTGAAGATACAGTCATACCTGGGAAACTTACAACTGAATCGGAATCTCTGAGGGTGGACCTAAGCATCAGTATTTTGTAAAAGTTCCCCAGGATGTTTTAAGGTACAATTAAAGTTGGAAATCAGTGGAAATCACTGATTTAATGGAAAGTCTCTTCATGTGTATATAGAGACAAAGCAACATTAATCCTTGTTGTGTGAACCATTGTTAAAGGTTACCGTCTCTCTTTCCTAAGTTGCGTTAGCTGTACTCATATCAACTTTCTTTCCTTCCTACAGAGATATTCTTCTTTGTTTTATGTCATTCCTATTTCCTGTGGTTGCAAAACTCACATATTCAGGGGAATTTAATCAATCAATCAATCAATATTTCTAAAGTTTCCGCATCAACATCCACATCCACATCAACTTGTTATTTTTCGACAATACTAGCAATGGTAATAAAATAATTCCTTATAATTGATATAATTCCTCTTAAATGATTAGTTGTGGATTCTCTACTCCCCTTGTTTGATCTCTGCCCCTTCTCTTACTACATAAAGCTTTGCAATAACTATTGTTATGATTAAGCATTTATGCTGTACACACATCAGTGAAGGCATCATGTTCTTTGCCTATTTGACAATGGTATTTAAAATATATGCTCCCATGTCAAGTATCATTCTATGCAAAAAAGAGCAGCAAATCTCTCTCTTGTTGACAAACAATTCAGGCAATAACTCTGAACATTCAAATCTCCACATTTTCAAAAGAACAAATAAAGCTTTGATCTCTCTCTGGTGATATTTTATTTTCATTCCACAATTTATGTGTTCATCATTTGAATCTATATTCTCATGATATAGAGAGATTTTCTCTTTTTCTTTTTTATGGATGGTAAAAAGCTTTTAGTGTGTTCTTCTCTTTAGGCTACTGAAAGTTTTGTTTGATACACTATTAAGAAACGTGTTCTCATAATAAAATTGAAGTATGAAAAGGGAGACTAAGGATTTCTTACAAAGCCAGACTGTTGATGTTCATGTTCCTATCAGAAATATGTTAGGTTTCCAAGCAACACAAAGATATATGGACACAGTTGATTTCTTTCTTGTGCTTGGAGTCCAGTTGGGAAGATAAACCTTACACTTGAAAATTCTCCTTAGAACAATGTAATAATATAAATTCTATATAAATCAAGCTCCTGCATGTGCACTCTGATATGTGAGGCCACATGGCTGCTGTCATAAGGGTATACTTGACTGCTTATTGAAGGAGCTTGAACTGAAGGACGTTTTAAAAGAGTTATAGATGTTTATTGTATGGAAGAAAATGACATACAAGTGTAACAGTCAAGCATTTGAGGGCCATGTAAATAATTAATTTCATGGAGGAAAAAAATACCAAGTTACATAGAGCTATGTACTACATAGAGCTATTTGATAGAGGATTTTGAATAACAGACTCCATGAAAAGGAATGACTCAAATTGTTTCCAGTTAAGGAATTATCACTATTATTTTAAAAAATGATTTACTTGGAAATGAGGTACCACTAAAAAAAAGTTTAACTATTTAGTAAGCAGTTCAGCATTGTTTAGCTTTAAGCCCACTTTTCTTTTGTAGGATGAAACAGGCCTGACATAGGGTCTCAAGGTTTAGAACTAGGTTTGGGGTAGAAGAAAAGAGAGACATGAAGCTCCAGAAATGGACTGTGATGAGGGCAAGTGCAGATTGCTATCTAAGGTCAGTCAGAGATGAATGCCAGAGGGCATACATCAAGTAAAAGGGAAACAGGGAGTAGGGAGCAAACAAAGAAAAGTATCCTAAGACATAAGATGTCACCAACAGGTTAAAGCAAGCTACAGAGCAGGGCAAGGTGAAAGACTGTTGGAATTTGTTTATGTGTTGGGATCCCTGGAGTTTCTTTATACTGGATACATGGTTCTTAAGTACATTAGATAGAGTGAAATGCTCACCATTTGTGTAGGCAGTAAGCATTAAGCACTTGGGAAGGAATTCAGTTTTACTCCTTTGGATAAGAAGCTAAACACAACAAAAGCAAGAAAATGGTTGGTATTATTTTCAAAAAATAGATTATTTGTGCTGTGGGACAGGAAGGAAATTCCACAATTACTAAAAATAAGATGAATTACAAATCATTCATCGTCATTAGCTCCATCTTTCTTTAAAGAGGTCGGAGATATGAGAAGACATAATTGAGGATGTTGAAAAACAGTTACTACTGGAATAAGGACTAGAAAAATGGAGAAGGAATTTAAACAATCAGGCAGTCGGTTTTGGCTCTATTGCTTTAATATTACATTAATGTATTTTATGATTATCAGAGTCTTTGTTAGAACTTGCGTATGCCCCGCTAGCATTTTATAAATGGAGGACCTATCCAAAGAAATAAACTACTGGAAATTATATTTCCAGCTACGTGGGAATATCTAAGGCACAGGATACATTATATTGAAGGAATACTTGGGTTTATTGGTTCCGATCAGAAGAAAATGTATTCTCCATAATAACAGTTTTGTTTACATCTGGATTTACTTCTGCTTCCAACTCATCTTGGCATGTATGCAGTCAGTTTGTCAACAAGGAAGAATGAGTAAATCACCCATGGTGGGCACAGAACATTTTTATAATGCCAAAGGGTCTGTGGTTCCTGTGCCTGCTATAGTCTTCTAGTATTTTTGATCCTTGCCCTATATATAAGGTATGTTGATTCACATCTTCCCATTAAAGTAGGACATAACTTTTTTAGAGCATGAATTTTTGTGATTCTTACTTTTTCTGTAATGGTGGTCCTACTAAGCCAAAGATGCAAGGTTAACTAACTCAGTTACATGAACATACCAGAGAGGCGCTTCTGCTGTGTGCTGTGTACAGAAGGCCCACAAACAAGGATGAGTCACTAGATTCCCCTTACCACCCTTCATGCATCTACACTACGGAATCTCACAGAAGCCATCCTCTCTTAGTCCATGGACCACTGCCAAGTAGAGTGCTTGGAAGAGAGAGCTTGATGAGCGTAGCATATTATATTTTTTAATAAAAATATATTTGTATTTTCAAATATTGGTTTTTATTTTAGCTTACATCCTTTAAAAATAACCTTCAGAAAATGAGTGAGACAGTGGTTTTTTTTTTTCTTTTTTTCGTTAAACAAACACAAATGTTTAATGGTTTTGCATAGCAATATAAAAATCTGATTTCCAATATTTTGGGGAAAATGTTAGTCCATTAATCCATATACCTAGAAACCACTACTACAGACTATAGGACTTTTGAAATAGAGATATTCTGACATCCCCCAAATGAAAAATTTAACATTATAAAACTTTAAATCTTGGTACTAATCTTGACAGTCAAGCAAAAACTATGAATGAAGGTAAAGGATTTCTCTTAGAGATTTAAAAACTGTTTCAACATTGGGTTAAGATCAAGGCAGACCATTCACTGCATGAATACATGTGCATATATATATATAATGTATATATACTTAATATGTATATACATATATATACACATATTTAATCCCTGTCCTCAAGAGAATCATCTTCTAATCAGAGAGATGAACATGCAATAGACAAATTCAACAAAATTTTTAAGTGATATAATTAGAAGTATTAAAATAAAGGTTATAGGAATTCAGAAGAGAAAGATACTGTCTACTTATTATAGAAAACATCACACAGAGGTACACCAAATGGCTTGAGTCATTTAGCTCCAGAGGGCTGACTTGGAATGTAATAGTCAAGGATTTTTTTCCACTGACAAGCTATCACTTTGCATCATTCCTTTTGTTTGAACCCCTCATAAATCAGAGAGAAAAAGGGCTACTCAGAAGTCTGGCACAAACATAGAAGAAATTGCCAAAGGTAGAGTCCAATTATATAGAAGGAATGTGGCATAATTAAATATTAACCACAAAAAAGCAATATACAACATAGCTAATGATACCTGAGCCTAAGAACAGAACTGAACTGACCTATCAGGAAAAAGCAGTTAGATTCTGACAATGCATTTGAAAGTACTGACATTTGCAACATGAAGAATTACACTGCTCCATTAAGATGAAATGATTGCCGTGTTCAAGAAATAAGCTGCCACCAGACAATCCTATTTACTCTTATGTAAAACTCCTACAGATCACAACGTGTACAAAGTTGAGCAGAGAGTTTCCAGATAATTCATAAGAACACATTTGCACGTGCTGCCGTCCCAGAGTGAAGGCTGCACAGTAAAGTGGAAAAGTGTGGACTTGAAAGTCAGACAAACCTATCCTTGGATTTCACTTGCTGGTAGAGGAACTTCAGTAAATTATTTCTTGGGTTTCTCATTTGAAAAAAAGAAGATAATAATGGTCTGTTCATAGGATTTTTATGAGAATTAAACAAGCTATTATATGTGTAACCCAATAAACTGTAATTTTCCCTGAGGTGCTGAGACTTGTTAGATATGGCATACCAAAGGAAGACGCATCACCAAATAATAAATTTGCAATGAAGGTGACCAAGAATCCATTTCAGAAATCCCTCAGGAACCCCTTAGCCAGATGGAGACCAAAATAAAGAGTGCTCGTCAATAGAAATATAAAGTGAGCCATGTATGTAACTTGAAAGTTTCCAGTAGTCACATTAAAAATACTAAAAATAAAAAGGTGAAAATAATTTAATAATATATTTTATTTAACTCATTAGCATTAAATAATAGCATTTCAACATGTAATCAACATAAAAATAATAAATGTGGTATGTTGCATTTTTAACACTAAATCTGACATCGGGTTTGTGTTCTATATTTATAGCACATTTCAATGCAGAGCACAGTTC
Source organism: Hippopotamus amphibius kiboko (assembly GCF_030028045.1). Lineage (NCBI taxonomy): Eukaryota > Metazoa > Chordata > Mammalia > Artiodactyla > Hippopotamidae > Hippopotamus > Hippopotamus amphibius. The sequence continues at coordinate 54,008,227 of NC_080189.1, read as the reverse complement.
AAGTGCTTGATAACACCTTGTGACTGTGGCTGTAGTATCAGACAGTATACGTATAAACACAGTGGTTCTCAAAGTGCGATTCCCAGACTAACAACATCAGCATCACCTGGGAACTTGGCTAGACATGCAAATTCTTACACCCTCCCAGATCTATTGAATAAGAAACTCTGGAGATGGGGCCTAGCATTCTGTGTTTTAAGAAACTCTCCAGTTGATTAGGATACCCACTAAAATTTGAGCACCACTAGTCTAAAGAGTGAGGTTCCAATACTGAGGTGGGTACACATCACTTGGGGATCTTGTTAAGTGTGGAATTTGATTCAATAGGTCTCAGGTGGGGCCTGAGCTGTTCCATTTCTAACAATCTCCCAGTAATGTGGATGCTGTTTGTCCAGATGACACTTGAAGTGGCAAAGGACTGAGCAGCGGTGCTTGACCCCAGTGCAACCCGCAGGGTTGACAACCACAGGTCTAGAATCTGAAACTGGGTAGGGAGAGTTTTATAAGGCTGATTATTGGAGAAGGAGCTACAAGCCCCATCCTCCCTCAAGGCAGGCTAGAGCGTCACTTCTTTCACCTAAAGCTTAGCAAGAGGGACTTTAAGGGGGCCATTTGAAGAGTTTGAGATAGTCCTCCTAGAGTTTGGAGGACTTGGTCTGTCATCAAGTTCCCACCCGTGACACCTGGAGAGTAGGAATGATGGCAGTGAGTTTCTCCGGCAGGCGAGCCCAGTGCTACCCCTGGGAATAAATTCCCTCTTTTAGGTGGGTAAATGGATGCCTGTGGATTTTATGTGGTCCAAACATGAACCCTGCAGGAGAAACCCAACCTCAAAACTCCTTTAGTACTGATCAAGAGGATGACCGGAAAGGTACAAGAGGATTTCACATCAGAGCCTGGGTTTAATGGAGCAGAGAAAACTGTGGGCTGGTGGATGACAGCCTGCCCAACAAAGAGCCCCAGCCAGACAGAGAAAGATAAATATCATACAATATTGCTTATATGTGGAATCTAAAGAAAAAAAAACATGCAAATGAATTTATTACAAAACAGAGAGAGACCCACACAGACATAGAAAACGAACTTATGGTTTCCAAAGGGTAAAGGGTGGGAAGGGATAAATTAGGAATTTGGGATAGACACATACACACTACTTTATATAAAATGGATAACCACCAAGGACCTACTGTATAGCACAGGGAACTCTATTCAATAACAAAACAAACAAAACAAGAGCGCCAGTGCCGGTCTGAGATTTGCAGCTGGAGGGGCCCTGCACAGGAGTCTCTTACAAGCCTATGATAGCACACAGGATGGAAAGAATCAGCTTGAGTATTTTAAATATTATAAAATATTTTATATTTTATTTATACATGATACATATTTCCATATGTGTTAAATATATATTATCTACTTGTGCTTAGTATTTTTAATATTTTTACACACCCAGAGAGGTCAACTAAGAAACAGATCCGATCCCCTGCATTCCAAACTGGGAGGAGTCTGTAATAACTGTTGGCAGGTGGAGGAGATGGCGGAGAGAGAAGGACCAGGTGCCCACTCCCACTGCAGGAAGCCACATATCAGGAGGGGAGACTGTGTGATATCAATCGTTTGCCTTTGGTTTATGGTCAGAAATTAGATATTCAAACTTGTACTATGATTATGACCTAATTGTAAATCCAGGGCTTTATAATTTCTAAGAAAGTTCAGAAAAGTCATGACTCTGGCACTGTTTTCTTACAGGAACAGGAGAAGAGGCTGTGGGGAGTACAAGGATAGTTGTGTCAATGTCATAATGGCATCTTTGGAATCTTGTCTGTTCAATACAAAGACTACGCATTGTATAAAGTCCTACAGACACTATTCGCACTTCTTTTCTTCAAATAAGCAAAGGCTAGATGAAAAGGGAAACCGCTGATCGTGAAGTCAATTACAGACAAAGCTGGATCCAGGAAGTAACACTGCACTTTATCATGGCATCATGAAGAGTCAGTAAAAGATGCATTTTCTCCCCAGATCAAGAGAGTGGGTCACTATAGCATGAAAGTCTGTTAAAATTATTTACTTGGAAGTCTCCTGTTAACAGCATGTCTGCATTTTGTACCTTTGAGTCAGTAACATTTTTCTCACAAAAGAAAAAAAATCCCTTTCAAAGTGCTCTAGAAGAGAACACTGACTGCTAGGAAATTAAAAAGCACAATTAAATAGGCTTGTAGATTTTATTGATGTATGTTGGTTTTTGATCAAAACATATCAACCTCCAGGTTTGAAAAAAAGATACACAAGTAAATATACCATAATTGACCTGTTTTCTCTGAACATATTTCTTGTGGCTTTTGAATCCTATTATTTCAAATCAAAATATTTCCTATTTCAGAGCTTATAATTTCTGAAGCAAACCAACATGGTGATATCTATCACGCACTAAACTTTATGCATAAGGATACATGGTACTTCCCTAAAGATGACCTTACATTGCTTACAGGAAATGATGGATTACAATATGTACAGAAAAACCCCACCATATTATTTCAATGAATACTTGAAAGTGACATATGTGAGAAGCAACTATTATTGGTGTAAAGAGTGGCTGAATTTTCTTCAGGAGAAAAGCATTAAAATACCAATAGTTAGTTTAACATTAAATCAATAATTTCATTAGTCTCTGGGGGATATCTATATGCCAGGCGTTGGCTTTGGAAGATGTGAAAATTTGCTTTTTAAAAATTATGAAATAAGTATAGTAACACAGTTTCATATCCCTTAATAAGGCCTGGTTAGCCTACAATTCTGTAGAAATTCAATCTGCAAGTCTAATTATCACTCATAACACTATATTGACTCAAATATGTCAGCTTTCCCCAACACATCTTCCCTTTTTGATTTAGAGTTAGGTATATTACTAGGATGGAGAATTAGAGAAACCTTAGAATTCTGATTTTTTATCAGACTCAGCAGACTCCAAATATTGTTGACATTATCAATTCTAACAAAATATTTGTTGAAGTGACAAGTTCCAAAGATGATTAAACTTTGATCTAAAAGTATCTTCTTAGATCAGAACCCTCTTCCATTTTTCAAAAGAATGTTGTATTTTCTGGTTGAACATTTGTTTATGAAAACTGATAATGAATGGGGGATTTTTTCTTCAGTCCTACTCTATTACTAGTATTTAGTATTTATTAGGCACCAATGCTATGTCAGGCAGGAAATATGTTGGAGCCTGGGCAGGGGTGAGGGGATGAGTGAAACACACCTTCTTGACCTTTGAAAGCTGACAATTAGGAAAAGAACCTGACAAGTAAATACATAATTCACACAAAAAAATGTTAGGTGTTGCTACCAAGAGGTAAATAACGGGTTATTTTAACACAGAGGTTGGAACAATTAACTCTGCCTGGAGAAACTGGAAAAATTTCAAAAGAGAAGATGTTTTAACCTGGGAAGAAAAGAGGTAGAGGGAGACTGGGACACATTAGTGACATATGAATGATTGAAAGATGGAGAAAAAACACAATTCAAATTCTACTTTTACTGAAGCTTCAGGCTTAGTGTCATCACTTAGCACCTTGCTGGACATGTAATAGCTTCTCAATAAATATGTGATGATTGAATGATTCCAGAGGAAGTAGGATGAGGAAGTACTGTTGCCTCATCCTGTGCTAGTATCTGTTCACCAAGTTTGACCTCCTTTAAAAAAACCTGCAGCTCTCCATCCATAGCTCTGGTGAACTAGGAAAGAGGTTAAAGCAACACCAAGTGAAAGAGAAAGGAGTTCTATTTCATCTCTTGCACTCCAGGCCCCCAGAGCATCCCTTTACTTTAATTAATGCCAAGTGTGACCTCACAGAGACAAAGCACATGCTTCTAGAAGAAAATTCTGGTGCAACACAGTTTCTGTTTAAAGCAGAATAAAAAGGTAATGTTAAAAAAAAAAAAAGAAAGGTATATATCTTGAATTTAATTCTAAAAATATGCATGAAAGGAATAAGGTGGAGGAGGCAAATCCAAAGATGGGAATACTTATTTTAGTAAAACCAATAATAGTCTTAACTTATAGTTATGTGCCCCATTATGTATGAAAATTCTCTGCATATCTCAAGAGGTTTGCAGAACAGTGATTTCAGAAGTTAAAGGCACTGCTTCACTCTTCAGAGAATTACTAATTAGAAGAACTGGAAGGGTGAAGAGACAAATATAACTTTCACTGGATGCCTCACAAACTGGGTAAGAGTGACAGAATGATGGTATCTCTCCCAGGGCTTGGCACATTATATTAAAATTTATAACTGCATATTTCCTTATCATCAAGGTCTATCTTATCAAGTTTTGTCTTTTCATCACCTGGAAAAGTACCTAGCACATAGGAAATGCTTAAGAATGGCTGAATAAAAAATATATGTCTAAATGGTGAATTATATAGTATGAGCTGGGAGCCTTCCAACCAATGATATATGACAACTCATCTTTGACTACAAGGTCAAAATATCAAATTAAATGTATGCTCTAGGGCAGCAGTCGGCAAACTTTTGCTGTAAAGGGCTAGATAGCAAATATTTTAAGTTTTTAGGGCCAGAGAGTAGCTGTTGTAACTATTCAAGTCCACCTTTGTAGTGTGAAAATAGCCAGGAGCAATAGGTAAAGAGAGAGACATGGCTGTGTCTCAATAAAACTTTATTTTAAAGAACAGGCAGTGAAGGATTCCCAAGCCCAACTTATTCTGTACAGTTTTGTTAAAGATATGGGTAAGAAATAAAACTTTAAATATTTAATTTTATATCATTAAAAGCTACTTTGATATTGGGGAAAAACAAAAAATTAATTAATATTAGATCTACAAAATTACAAAAAGAAATTTCAGGACTGGTTTGCTTATGATAAGATGTTAGGAATATAAAGTTTTTATTCCTCTGCTTCTTTGATCTAGAGGAATATATAAGAAAAGTATGCAATATACCACTGAATTTTGTTGCTTGAATATCTATTTTCATTGAAAACAGCAAGGGCTTTGCACTATTACTGCTTTGAGGAAGAAAAATGGAAAGAGGGCAGAAATGAGGAAGGAAGGAAGGAGAGGAGGGAGGTGCAAAGTTAGGGAAGAAAGGAAAGAACAAGAGAAGGGAGAGACCACTTGCATTATTGCTTCAGGTTTTATATCCGTACTCAAATGTATTTGCCTGTTAAGATTCACATTTTCAAAAATAACTCTATTCCGTGTTCTAATACTAAAGCTAAAAAATTTTACAACCCTGATATTTATGCAATTTATACAGAAAGTTTGTATCTTGTTTCCAAAATTGGAAGAAAGTGACTAATGCTATGACACAAAACACAGGTTTAGAAAAAAAAACTCCCTTCTCTCTAAGCAATCACGTATATGACACATACAATTTTAATTAATAAACACAGTGTTTCAGGTGCAAAATACTGGCTGTGAAAATTTATTGGTTGCTTCAGTTCCATAAACATGAGTTTGACTCATAAGCACCAGAATTTAACGTTAGAAGTAAACAGTTTGTCCTCCTTTCTTCCTACCTCTTATTTTTTTCCTAGATTTGACTAGGGATTAAAGAAAAAATGTCACCCTAATGACAGTAATTGTTGCCTAATGGCAAGCATGCTGTCAAATTAGCCTAAGTGTCCATTTAAAAGCAAACTTTTACGCGGTTTGCTAAACTATTAAGGCTATTAGCTGAGACATGGAATTGATTTATTTTACCCATTGCATTAACCTCATCTTGCATACTCATCAGTTTCTTATATAGGGCAAAGTAAATGCACCTTGATGTTTTATAAAATTTAATTTAACATCAAATCATTCACTTTTAAATGCTACACATTGCTATAATAAGAAGAGGTCGACTAAGACAGTCAGAATCTTTATTACTGGTAACTAAATGAAACTTCAGTAAGACTCCTTATGGAAAATGAATTTCATGTCACTGTATACCAAATGTAATTAGCAGCTAGTAGGCTTTATTTTGATGGGGTTATAGGTTCTTTCCCCATAAAAGCAAGATAGTCACTTTTTTACCTAACTGAAGGAAATTAGAGAAAGATCAGCTACTTTAACAAAAACCCAATTTCCACTTGACAGTGTAAAAGAAAATACTCGATCTGATAAAGGGTTAATATAAAAATTGTGTACATAAGACAATATCATTGTAAAATTCTAAAATGTATATTTAATAACAAATATGTGAGAAATCTGTCCAAGAAAAGTGTGTATATTCAGAAATCAAACCTAGCATATGTCATATGGATTGAGGATGTAAATAGGATACAGTCAACTACCCAAGGTAGCACAGTGCTTGTGGTCACCACTCTTGATTAGAAAACAGTTGAGTCTTTATCAGCCATTAAATGCTATGGAGTAATCACTGCTGTAATTAAATGTTATTGAGCAACATTTCCTGTGTGAAGAATCTCCTTATATTTTGAGAACAATTTTTACATCTTTCCTTTCTATAAATTCATTCATTCACTTGTTCGTTTGTTCATCCATAACCTGCCCATTCTAGGCACCCCATTTCAGCGTAGGCACCATGTTCCAGACACTGTGTGATTCTGAAACTTAGCATATCAGTCGAAACTAAACAATCTTGCAGGAAGATATGAAGCAGTAAGACATCAAAGTGTATAAAACTGTGAAAGTAGAGAGAATTAGCCAGATAACAGGAGAGCAAAGAACTGAGAACACCGGAGAGCATTCACATTTACAGAAGAGAGAAAAGGATAACAAATTAGTGACAGGAGCAAAGAAGATGCACTTAGCAAAGGAAATAAGGAGGCAAGGTTTTTTTTGCATCATAGAAGGTGCAATTTGTGCACTGATTTTTGACCATTGAGAGAAATGCTGTTTTAACAAAACATTGCTTTAAAAAGCATAATGATATTAGCAAATTTCAACATAATGTAAGGTCCCCAGCAGCTTAATTATTGCCTTACTAAATATCTAACATCATTTTCTGATAATTATTACTGGTAAAAAAATTAAGGTTGACAATTTTATTATTAAATTTCCAGTATATCTAGAAAGGACTCATCCAATGAACTTATTTTAGAAATATCTGAATAATAAATCCATATTATTATTTTTAAATGTTTTTATTAACTAATGAAGTTAGTATTAGTGAAGGGCCAAAATATTGTGCCATTCTTCTCCAACTTCAGAAACACTTTAGGGTGAGGGTGGTTGTAGAATATTTAAAATTTTCTGTTAATTTCTCTATCTATAATCCTCTTTAAACATGGTTTTCTTGGTTTATCAATTCTAGTCATTATTTATGACTCCCGATTCTTAAAGTTAAGAAAATGTCCGTTTATATCACTCATCAACTGCTCTCTCCTGCCTCAAAAATTTTTTATTATTCTTTTACTACTAATACCATTGGTTACCTTTGCAATGTAAATTGTATTCTTAAATCTCTGTCTCTTATACCATCAACCTTAGATAGGTACATAAAGATGCCTTTCCCTTACCCAACCCCCCATCTCCTCAATTCTCCCCTCCACATCTATTAGCTATACCTTTCCTTTCACACTACTGACATTGAAAAATTTACATGCTATTCTGTAAATTATATGTCAGTCAAATGAAAGATGTTCTAAGTTGACCATTTAGAAGCTTGAAAAGTGTCTCCTACCTAGACTTTGGAGGACACCATGTACTAAGGCTGACTTACATCTGAAAAATCTAGAATGCTGGATTCTGTGGGTGGCAGGCTTCTCTGATATTCAGCAAACAGCAGTTTAATCACCAAAGCTGTGCTGGGGTAAGGGGAGACTTCAACTTCAACAGAAGCTCACTTAGAGATATTTACAATATTATACCTGTCTGGAAATATTAATCACTGAACTGAGAATACTCTGAGTGTGTGTATAACCAGACAACTTTTGTTATTTGAAAATGACTCTAAAAGTCACAGAGACCAACTACCCAAAATTCACACACAGTTAGGAAAACATTGCCCCTTGGCATGAGTTTAGAAGGACAAGAAGGGAAATAAATAAACCCATCTTGTCTCATTTTTTCTACATATGGGTTACAACAGTAACACATATTTTGGGGGGTAATTATCTAATACAGAAACACTGAGGTTTCACTCTTGTGTATAATAGGGAAAGCAAGTGAGAGTTTCTAGGATGAGTTCTTTTAAAAATACAGGTGATGCTTGGCTTTACCCCAAACCCGCCGAAACAGTTTCAGAAACTGAGGTCTGGGCATCTTGATCTTTCAGTCAGTGCCCCTTGTGGTTTTGAGGTACAGTTCTGATTGGTTATAGTAGTTATAGATGAATGGTAGAATCATTTTAGTTAATCAATACCCTTGTTCTCTCTCTCCCGCCCCCCAAAAAAACAAAAAACAAACTAGAAGTTTTATGTAACATATATAAAATTATAAAAACACATATTCAATAAAATTATACATAACACTATATTATATATAAGTATGTATATGTAGATTTGTACAAACACATAATACTAGCTGTTGTTATATATGATATTAACAAGAAATCTCTAAAGAACGTAGTGGACAGAGTTGGATTGTTGCATGGTTGTCATCAGGGTTTAATCTATGCAAAATAATTTTTGAAAGACTTTCTTCCTTGGAAGAGGTTTAATATATATATGAATTCCTTAATTCCCACTTAACAGTAGATAACACAGAGATTAAAATAACAAGATAATTTAAACTCAGAATTTTTGCCTCAAGTTTGTGATCTTCCACCCAGTTCTACTACTTTATAGTTTTGCTTCATTTGTGATTATGCACTTATTATAATGAACATTTGAGAAAAGTCAAATGATTCTAGTTGATTGCCATATCAATCCCTGTTTGCTTTGTATTACTTAAAGATAAATGGCATATTATTAGACACCAAAATTATCCTAAGAAGCAGCAAATACTCTCAATTCAGTGGAATAAGGAAAATATATGGCAGCAATTCACAAATGGCTTATAAGGACAAACTTATGGAACGGTAGACAAACTCTTGGATTTCAATTCACATGATTGACATTTCTTTCAAATGCTCTACAATTCACATAGACAGAAACAGATGGGCCATCTATTTTCAACTTTCTCACCTCTTTATAGCTCAGACATATTTGTGATAGCCAAACACAAAGGGGGAAATGGCAATCCTCATACGTGGCTTGCCATCTCTCACTTCTCCATTTCAAGGTTAAACTTTCTTGTGGAAGAACACCCACCCTTCTAAGCGCAGAAAAGAGCTTCTACTCATACAACCACTCTGTGTGTGGACTTATACAGATTCATGCAGAACTATTTTTGCTTGACAGTGTTAGGAAATTCCATTGATTCCAGCTTTCAAAGCAAACAGAAAAGCAATAGGGAATCTCCTTGATCTATAATGTCTTCAAGTCCTCTGAACACATGATTTCAGCCCACAATGTAAGAAAAAGACGTTATTCCTATAAGAAAACAAGACGCTAGGTCAAGATGAAATTTCTGATTACACCACAATGAAATAAAGGTGGAATGAAGTGGTCTTGTCAAGAAAAAGACCTCTACCCATTGTATTGTTTCTCTCCTTTAGCATTTAAGAGCTCAAGTGTTTACATTCCTTCCTAGTTTATTAAAACAAGATTCTATTCAACTATTGACACCCTGCATGTTACATATCCTGTAAAATCAATGTCTCAAACAGAAAACTCTCACACAAAAAGAGTTCTCTCTGAACTGCTGTGGACATTTAGGTAAATCATGGTCTCTCTACGTGTGAACGATCCACAAATATGCATATATATGTGCATATATGTATGAAATTATATATATGTGGTATGTGTATATATATATATACACACACACACACATTCAACACTCTTCTCTGAAAAGCAGGTAATGTCACACAGCCAATTCTGTTAACTCACACATCTATAAATGAAATAACTTTTAAAAAATATTATTTATATTTTCATAATTAGCTCAAAACTCAGACATAATCTGTAAAATATAACAGTCATGAACTATGCTTCCTCTAAGTATTGATGCCTGGCCATTCTCCTAGGCTCTATTCCTTCTGTGCCTTTAGAAAAATGACCTAAAATGGAGCAATATTGGGCTTAGTGAGGAGAGAGCTCAAATCAGATCATCACAGCCTGCATTACTCTTCTTTTCAGGTACCTGAATAGTGATGTTCTACCGTTATTTTGATACAGCTACATAACCTCTTCTAGCTGTCTGCTTGCTACATACACTGAAGCATTAGATAGCATAGTGAGTGGAGAGAAGAGCCCTACAGATGCTATGTAAAGAAGAGAGACCACAATCTACCAATAGGAAGAATGTTCTATACAAATGCTACAAAAGCCAACTTCCTGGTCCTTAAGGAAGTGAGTACAGAGACAATGCATTTCAGGTCTATAAAAGCCTCAGGACAATGCATTGTAACTACAAGTTTCTTCAATGCAATTAAAGATATTGCAGTCGGATACCACTTTGACAATAAAACTAGACAGCTTTTACAAGGAAAAGCTTTTCCAGGCAGCAGAGTGTGTTTTAATCAAATTCCACACTAAAAGCTTATGGACTACAGAGAAAATTCTAAAGTAAGATTTAAAAGCCACATTCTTTTGAAAAATTTACTGTTTGGTATTCCCTAAGTGACTGTAAGGTCGCCTTTTCATAGGAGATACAACTCAGAAAAGATTGATGAAATGTGGCAGGGCAGCATCAAGGCTTTAGGACCATTAATTTAAAAGGCCTTTGCCTTTCATCCTCTGGTGTAAATTGCCGAGCAATCATCATTTTTCTTTACCTTTTTCTTTTGGTGATATAGTTTGTGTCATGCCAGGATCATAGTTCCCTGACATTAATTATGAACCACCGAGAACTACTTTTTTTTACCTCATGCCCATGAGGGCAAACTCTGTGAGAAGATATGGGATAAACTGAATACTTGAACTCTTGAAGAATTTCATTTCAGTTCAGTGCTTTACAAACCACTGCTTGATTTTTTTTTCCATTTTAAAAGTGGTCACTACTGCATTTAGGGCTACCTATTATTGAAAACTCAAAAACAGAACAGTCATGTAGGAAAAAAAGACATCACCAAAGATGCTGTCCCTTGTGATTACCTCAAAGTCAAGTTCAGGACAAAAATCAACCTTCATCTAGCCTGCGAACATTCACAAATCATACAGCCTATGAGGCATAATGGGAGAAGACCAGCGAACAGCAAACAACCACTTTAAAAATCAGTGAACACAACCAAAGAAAATATGTATTGTCCATTTAATATTATAAGACACTAACCCTTCTAACAATTTTTTAAATGTATATATAAATATTTAAAGATACTTATTCTTCATTTAGGAAACTTTCCTTTGCATTGTAATAGACAAGTTAAATTTCATGCCAAATCTCCTTAGAGTAGAATTGGGCCTTTTCTCATTATTTGTGTCTTAGAGTATATGTGATAGGATGGGGCTTGCGGGGGGGCCGTTTGACACACACAGTTCTGTAATGTCTAAAATATATTTCACACACTAAAACTCTCTGAAGTTACGATCTATTTGGAGGTGTTATATTGAATAAATCTTAATCATCTAAGGCTATGTGTAAATGAAAAAAATCACCAGTGAATTCAGAAGGGAAAGAAAAAGCAAAATTTTTGTTTGCTTTTATCCAAATAGAAAACTGACAGTCAGTTAAATGCTGGGTTTTGTTTGTTTTGTTTTGTTTTTCTTTTTTCGATAGCTACCTATTGTTAAAAATCGACTACACTCTGTCTGAAGGAGATGAAATTTACTCGGGCATACAAATTATATTGTGCAGATAGTTTTTCAACTGAATATATTTTCACAGAGCTCACAGAAGTCAGTGCTAGATCTCAGAAAGGAGAAAGACATCTTGACTCCATGAGAGTAAAAGAAGAAACTTTAAAAAGTCAAAAAGGCAGTATTTTGAATAAAAAGATCTCTAAGAAAGCTAACAGTAGTCTGTATTTTTTTAAGCTTGCTCTTATCTTAGGGTGACCTAAGAGACTATTCCCTGACATTTCTCATCACTCCCCATTTCTACATTTCTTCCTTGTATTCTCCTATTCTCCTCCCTGCTCATGCCCCAATATGTTAGATTACCTCCCTCCAAGAAGTTTTCCCATGACTCCTCTACTTCCTTTCCAGGCTAGACAACACCACCCATGTTCCCATATTAGCTTCGGACAGAGCTCAAGTCACACCACACCTTGCGGGTCTGCTTCCTTCTCCCTCCACCACAGTAGACCACGAACATCCTGAGGGCAGGGCTGAGTCTTAATGCTAGCACTACCTCTCAGAACCTAACACAGATTGTCACCTATAATCTCCACTTACTGACAACCAGCAAATACATTTCTTAAATAACTGATGAATACATACATAAGCTACTATAAGGATGAATGTGTAATAGCAACAAGAACAAAAAATGAGACTGAAAGAGAACTTACAAACGTTTTATGGAAAAGAGAACACATCAATAGTCCTTTAAGAAAACACTTTAATGATATTTTTTGTTTTATTTTGAACAAGTAAGTTAAAAGTCAAAATCTCCATTGTAGAGGTGGGAGTGAGCTAACTTTTGTGTACAAGAGGTATCAAGAATTTTGGTGTCAGAACTTGGAATTAGAGAAGGAGGAAGTGAAGATGGCCAAAAACTGGGGCAAAAGGGAGCACAGCCTTTAAGAGGTTCACCCTGGCATGCAGTGGATGAATTTTTGAGTGATACCTGTCAGTAAATTGTAAGTGGCTGTCTATACTGTTCAGGGCTATAAACCACCCCCCATACCCCAAATATTGAGTAGAACTTTGGCTGTGTACAATTATCATGAATTTGTGCCCCTAGAGGTGGGAGGAGCTTAAGATGTCTATGAGTGTACTGCGTGGGTTGAAGGTAGCAGAGAGCAGATGAGGAAGACACTCAGTGTGACAACTGAGAAATTGGCAGAAACAGAACATCAGAACAAGAGTTGAAGATGAGAAATGACAGCTCTCAGAGAACTCTTGCAGCTATTCTTGAGAATATCCTCAAGTCTGAAGCTTCTAGCTATTTCCTTTGAATATTAAAAAACAGAGTTCCCAGGAGGGCAAAAGATTTAGGGACAGCAAGACTATCTTACAAATATGTAAAAGCTTCTAGTTTGAGAAAAATTTGAATGTCTTAGAAAGTACTTTATCATTAACAAAGCATTGCTGCAAACAATCTGAACCCAAATATTTGTTAAAGTAAGAGCTCAATTGATATATAATGTATATTAATAAGGTAATGTAACAAAGTTGAGTTTTTCTCTTCTCAAATAATACTTGAAAGGGTAAACTTGCCATAACCAGTGACGATACATGAAACATTGTGTACAGGTGACAAGAAAAACCTATGATTGAAGCTGGGATTGAAGGAAAACACTTCAGAGCGAACCATCCTGGTATGCAAATGAGAAGTCAGGAACCAGGCAACCTTGAGTGTGATGGAGTGCCTGAAACAGTGAACAAAGCTCAACACATCAGGCAGGTGAGTAATTCTCACCACAAAAGAGACTGACTGTTTTTTTGTAGTCATAGATGAAGCCAGCCCTGAGAGGATACTGTATCCCTATCTAGGAATCATGATTCCACTTTCAGGGATTAGGTTTAAATCATAATTCCCCTGTGGGAAGACACTATGAAAGAGAGAACATGCAGGCCTCTTCATGTTTTAGATTAACACAGAGTGGAATGGATGCCGTAGAATTCCTCCGGATGCCATCATTAATCAGCACTTGTCTTGAACAAGGGAAAGATCATGAATAACACAGGCATCCTACATCATGAGACTCTGCATCTGAAATGCAAAAGGTTACTGTTGGATGGATGTGACATTAAAACTGAGTCTTCAGAGGTGAGCTGAAGGCCGTACTGTGTGTCTCTAATCTCACAGTCAAAAATATTATGGCTAGATCTATGGTAAGCCACACGTGGCCAGCCATTCTAAGTTACACATACTTTACAATGATCAAAGTGAACAAAATAGAGCAAATGCTATGAAGCCAGTAATATTTCATGGGGACATCTGTGGATAGCTCTGTGTATCTCATACCCGGTTATTTGCTCTTGCATGGAGCAAAACAATTGGTAGATAAATAAAATAAGAACTATGAAAAGGTTTTTGTCTTTGAATAAAACATATAGCAGGAATATTGGAATTATCATTTAAATGTATATTTTGTCATATATATAAACGAATATTCATTTTTATGAGTCATTTTCAGGGTGATAAACCTTTCAGTTATATTGTATGCGTTTGGATCCATTGAATTTACAAAATAAAATATTCATACGAGAGAAATAAAGACATATGAAGACAAATTACCAACTGTCATCATCAATTGAATTTTTAAGGGAAAGTCTGGATCCAGTGGACTTCAAATGTTTAGCTAGTGTTGTCCATGATAAATATTTGTGGTTCCTGCCTTTGAGTTGATGTCTTATTTTTGCGGCTAAGAAATCTAGGATGCCATGATCTTATGTCATTGTTCACTGTTGTGGAACATAATCTGCCTTTAAGAAAATGTTGTCAGCTGTTTTTCCATTCCAAATTGAGTTACATCTATAACTACAGAATATAAGTAGCTCTCTCTTTCTGTATATATACATTTATATGTTTGTGTATATGTATGTATGTATTTATATGAATGAAGAGACAAGCTCAATACTTTACAAGTAAGTTACCAACTTCTCATACAATTTCCTTTTAGGTATATTTCTGTGCTTAGAAAAAGTCTTTTTAAAGAGCTAAGACCAAGAAGAAAATTTAGAGACCTAGAGAAGAACAAACAATTAAATAACTCAATGAAATCGTAGATTAGATTTGAATTTCTCTGTCAATATTACGTTAGAAAAATTTTTAGTTCAAAATAATAGCTATTTTGCTTAAAATCCCATCTGACAAAAAGCCAAATCCCATTCAATAGTGAGAATGATCTAAAAACTTTAAAAAATGTAGTCACAATTCTTTCCTGTTACATAAGAATATCAGAAAAATTTTTATCTGGTTATTACAGACCTTGAATACTTATTTACTTAATATTTTTGATAACTTCTGCATTAAAGAAACACACGCACATAACTACTCTTCAGGTACTATTCATACAGTAATGCTCTGTCAGTGTATAATTGTGCTTGAGGAAGTCTACATAAACTTACTTTAGCCTCTTTATTCTGCCTATAAATAAGCAGACACTGATGTAAAACTATTGTTCTCCTAACAAATTATGGTGTAACTGTTGTTAGTCCAAAGCTTTCTTAATTATTAAATTGGAAGATAGCAAGATTTAGGATAGCTCAATGAACAAAATCTTTGAGCGTGTTCTCTTACTATATAACCACAAAAATTGGTCTTCTGGACAAACACTGACCTGTCTGAAGAGAAAGGAAACGTAAAGCACCAAAGGGACCAGGAGCTTCCCACTTCAAATGGACTTCCTTCTGTAAATACACAACACTGGTGCTGAGTCAGAGCTGAGGAAAGGCAAGGTAACAGGTTCAAAGTCCTATGACTGAGCTTTCATGCACTTGCAGTTCAAGGTGTTCTAAAGGAATTTGTTCATCAACAGAAGATAAAACATCAGAACTCTCATTTTTTAGGCACTATTCATTCACTGAGGAAGAAAAGAAGCTGCTTTAATTAGTGCAGCATGAGTAAGCCAAGGCACATAGTTTGCTGTATCTAAATTGAACTTTCATAACACGAGAAAAGCAGGTGCGACAAAGGGAACACAGTGCCGTTAGCATTTATAGATAATATTAGAGAAACACTGAATGGCATGGAGTCTTACCAGTATGATTTCTACAGTATGGAATAACATGTATAGGTTGGAATCAATTTTATATGAACATGTTCATAATGAATTACAGAGGGAAGTGAAATCAACCACATTTAATAGTTTCTCTTCCTCTGTCCATCAATGTTTAAAAACTATATCCAGGTTACAGGTAGCCCACTTGAGAGCCATTTACTCTGCTTTCAGATTAATTTAGCTTAGAAAATTAAATATTTAGATGGCAGAAATTTCTCTAAAACTCAAGATATTATCCTCTTCTTTGCTTTTAGATATAAGGCTAGTTTTTTATAATATGAAAATAGACTGTCATGAAAATTGTCATTGTTACATTATTAATTTTAAACTTTATGGGCAAGATGATAACAGTGAGGTCAGTGACATACTTTGACTGATTTGAAAGAAATCTACAATGTAGATTTACAGACATTATTTTTCCCTTTAACATCAGATCAAATAATATAGACTATGCAGCATCCTCAAATGAAAGGTTTTACAGACAGCATTCTCTCTACTATTTTTCAGACAAGACTATATCTAATACAGCTGTGCCACAGAAATGTAACTCCAAACAAACAAGCAAACAAAGAAGATGATTCACATAACCACTTTGAGGCTTTAATACAGGGCTCCAGAAGACCAAGAGGGAGCCTAATGGTGAAAAAAATGATTAATTGACACAGTCACCTAATTAAGAAAGCTTATGTCAGGAGAGTTTTGTAATATCAAACTGATGAAATGGTTCTATCCAAAACAACCACAACAACAAAACAAATTAGCTATAACCTGTCACTAGACTATACTGAAGAGACAGATATAGGAGGGAAAAGCCTCCTTTGATTCTTTTTTTAAATTAATAGATGTCATTTCTAGAATAATTTTAGATTTACAGAAAAATAGAGAAGGCAGCACTGAATGTTTCAATATATCACTCTTTCCCTGCACACAGTTTCCCCTATTATGAACATACTGCTTTAGTGGTACATCTGTTACAATTAACAAGGCAATATCAATCACTTCTCATAACTAAAGTCCATAGCTTACATTAAGGCTTGATATTTGTGTTGTACAGTTCTGTGTGTTTTCACAAATACATAATGTCAAGTATCAACCATTAGAGTATCTTCAAAATAGTTTCACCAAACTAAAAATGCCTTGTGTTCCACCTATTCACCCTTCCCTCTCTCCCTCTAAGCTCCTGGCAACCACTGATCTTCCTACCGTCTCTGTAATATTGCCTTTTCTGGAATGTCATATGGTTGGTATTATACACTATGTAGCCATTACAGATAGGCTTCTTGCACTTAGTAATATGCACTTATAGTTCCTCCATGTCTTTTGGTGGTTTGATAGCTCATTTGTTTTTTATCACTGAGTAGTATTTCATTGTATGCATGCAACACAATTTGTTTATCTATTCACTTATTTAAGGTAAGGCTATCTTGTTTCCATGTTTTGACAATTGTGAATAGAACTGCTATTGATTTCTGTGTAGGTTTCTGTGTGGACAGAAGTTTTATTTGGGTAAATACCTAGGAGTGTGATTGCAAGGTTGTATGATAAGAGTATGACCACAAGGCCAAATATTATATGTCTGCCTTCCTTTTTAAGTGAGACATTTCTGGAGTACAATATGATTGGTGTTTCATGCAGGGGAGCGAGTGCATTACATGTCTGCTCATGTCAAGTGGGAAAAAAAAAACCCACAATAAAACCCCACCTACTTTAGAAAGGGTTCTTATAGCAAGGAATTGTCATCCTTTTGAGAGAAAATATAAAGTTTAACTTTTAAGAAAAGAGAGTCACATCCCTCTAAGTAAGCTTAAAGGATTCTGTTTATTAAAACTATGAGCAATATGGATACTATTTTTTTCTGGTATATTTTGAGCCTAGTGTCTTCTGAACTTTATTTATTTAAAGAGTAACATAGTAAATAAGAGAAAGGAAGAGTGACAACTTGAAACCCTTCACGTTCCTATTTTGGCTGAACTGGCTACAGAGTGAGACAGACAAATTACTTTTCTCTAACTCTTCTTCTGGAAAAAAAAATCAATCTTTATTCACTTAAATAATGCAGTTAAATTGAAATTAAAACTAGAAAGTTAAACAAGTGGATTCAAGAATTCTAAACTTTTCTGAAAAGATCTATTTTTTTCCTTATAAGCGTCTCAACCATAAATATGTTAAGAGTTAGATTTTCATATAATGGTATGGAAAATATTCAAGGAGGGGAATACATTTTAATACAGCAAATTAATTTCAGGGAATGTAGCCAAAGGATATAATCAGAATTGTACACAAGATATAGGTACAAAGATATCCATGGAGGTAATACTCACAATACAAAAAAAGACAGATGGAAAAAACCCAAGTGGTCAAAAATAAGGGACTGGTGATTTAAAACGTTACATCCACATGATGAAATATAATACAGTCACTAAAAATCATGCTGTAGTACAGTATATATTTACATTAGGAAGGAATGAAAATTATTCCTCATTTTCTCTGGAAAAGGTGGACAGCCTTTTTGTTTTTGAGGGTGAGATTCCCCCACTGTCCCAAGGGAGTATAAAAAGACCCCTGAGATTCCATGATCTAGAACTTATCCAACAATCACATTCATCCTATGGGATAAGTAGGCTCTAATAACCAACATTCATTCAGCATTTACTTATCAGGCACTTTCTCTGTGCTAGACTCATCTAAACAAGGGAACACATTGCCTATGCTCAGAGAGATCACCTGTGAATCAACCACGAGTGATATAGTCTTAATGTATCTGCCACTCTTTCTTTTATTTACTCACTGTGTGAGGAGATGCTCCAACACAAACCTAGGGACGGAGTTCAAGTCCTCATACTTAGAGACACAACTGTGTTGCCACAGTGTTCCCTAAACTGGGAAAGACAAACAGATCCAGAATATAAAAAATATTTGTGGGAATAAGGGTTGCCGGTAGTTTTGTTTGAGGTTTCTTGCTCCAGTGTTTTTCAAGATTCCTAGGATGACAATATTTCACTTTTGGTAATCAAGAATAAAAGCTGTTTAAAAATCAATCAATAGAGGAAGCCTTTCTCCTTCTTTAACCTGGGTTATTATTAGATCTACGAAATCCTGGGTGTGCCTTTAAAATCAGCGATACCAAAATATTAAAACGTAAGAAGAGATTGTAGCAAATGAAATAAAGAATATCACAAACCAACACTGCACATACAAAAACCAAATTCATTTGGTTCTGAACCACATCATTTTAACACATCCTTTCTATTTCTCCAACTCGGTCCCAGGTCTGGTTATTAATACACTGCTCTTGCTTTAAAAATAAAAAATGGGTATGATCATCCGTTTGAAGCTTCACCAATAGTTAGCTCCTCTAAAAACTCCAAACAGACGTAGAGAACAAGGAGAATGCGTGCATATTAATGAAACTAATGACAATAATTCTATCAGTGTGGATATGGCATAAGCCCAGTCGCATCAGGCTACTGTATACAGCGTGGTCAACAAAGCCGTCGGGACTCGACAAGACCTATCAGTCTGACAACTGAGCATTACAGAGTCTGCCAAAGCACAGCCACATTTCTCTCCCCTGCACTCAGGGACTTCTCAAAATGATATTTCAGAGCTGGAGACGCCATTGCTTGTAGCTAAATGTATATTCCCCTAAGTATTTGCTTTTCAAGATAGGAATTTCCAGGAATGACATACCACCCACTGCCAGCTGGGTATAGATATAAATAAAGAGAAATTTACCCTTGGATAAGGAACCCATTTTTTTTAGTGTTTATATATTTTAAACTTGGAGTTTCATCATTTTTTTTAACTTGTCCTTTTAGAAGTTATTCAGAAATATGTTAAAGAGTGAGGGACTTGCCTACATTTGCATTAATTAGTATTTTTAAAAATGTTTGAGTTGAGTGCACTTGGTGAGTGCTTGATGGTCATTTAGCCTATCTCCAAATGCCAATCTCCTGTGTCCAAGTATATATAGTTCTCTTTTTCCTAAGAAATCTTTTGTAATAAGAAAGGTATCCTGAATTTTTTGAATGTAAAAATAATTTGTCACAGAAAGTTTAAAATTTTCAAATATTTTTGAGACTATCAATAAAAGGTATTATTTTTATCATGACAGAATTGATGTCAAAAGATAATAATAGACGCTATACATAATATGTACTAATACACACATCTAGAGTGTGTGTTTATAAAATCTGTTGCCCTTTGAATTAGCAATATGGATAGAATGCAAATTTATTTTCTAGTGCAAATCAAAATTAGCATGATTATTGACCAAAGGTTCCATCTTAATACTAAATAGTGAAACATATGATGAGTGTATAACTAACTTTTTCTTTAGTTTTCTATTCAAAAATGTTTGCGAGAAGGCAGAGGAAGGATTAAAGCTGGCATAGCAAAGACTGAGCACTAAGACATGAAAGCAGCACCATCCTTTCTATATGTGGTACTAGACACCTCAGACCCACTGAAATCTTTTTGTCATATTGGAGTTCTTCAAATATGTCTTATTCAGCAGAACTTGAACAAATTCCTGCAAAGTGTAAACATTCCTTAGGCACTACGTAAATTGGTTGGATGGCATTTAAAAGATGACACTCAATCTCACAAGAGCAACACCTTCCTAATTGCTTGGTAATTTTTTCAAAAGTATTTTATGTAGTAATAACTAGAATAAAATCATAACAGCAAAAACATAGCTCGCTTTCCTTTTTTCTTAAGGCTTTAAAGGCGCTATGGAAATTTTCTGCATTCCTAAAAGCACCGTCAGTTCAAAAAGTATTTATGGAGTATATACTGCATCCATAAACCATATTAGTAACATTTATTTACTCTCTTATTTATATTTACTACTCTCATCTTACAGCTCAAAATATAATTTTATATACATATGCTAATCTAACCATTATAACAAATATAAGGCTTCAAATATGGCTAGTAATTTCTTGAAACCCGCGAAGACATTAAGGAAAAAAAATATGTTTTTTTTCACACACACATAATTTTCATACTACTTTGACTAAACTTCTGTTGGTGTACAAAGCCTTATCAATAGCACAGAGATTTATGAATGGAAGGAGAGGGCACTGAGTCCTAAATATTCTATAAAGCTGCAGTCTGCATGTCAGCCACTGGGAAGAAATAAAGAATTCTACCTGTGTTTCCATACACTCGAAGTTATGTGATTGCTATTTAGACTCCCAACACAAAATGACATAGTTGGATAAAAAACATTTTAAGCATTGTAATTTTAGAAAGACTCTGGTTATCTACTTTATTGAATGGCTTATTTTTCAAGAATTTCTTTTTGAAAATTATTTGATGGAGGAGAATTTATTGGTAAGGATTAAACAGACAATATGGAAACTACACAGATACAATGTAAAAAATATCTCTACTAGTAATATGCAGATGCATTGTCTCTATTTACAGAAATATGTATTGTTAATAACTATATTTTAAAACTCAGCTTGAGGAGTTTTGCTTCTGCTTAAGATTTAGAAAGCTGTAAGAAAAAGTAGGGTAATTTGCAAAATCATAACTTTTATTAAGCTTATAAGAAAGTTGAGATTGCTAAACAAATATAATTATAATCATACAGAATGCTTTCTCATATTGGAAATGAATTACATTAGCAATCAATAACATCTCTACATGTCTATATACCCATTGGTCAAATGGATATCAAGAGGAAAATTATAACTTATTTAATTGAATGAAAATTAAAACACAACTTATCAAAATTTCTGAGATACATTACAAAGGAGTTCTTAGAGGAAATTTTATGGCATTAAATGTTTTTATCTTGGAAAAAATAAGTAAATGTCAAATTAATAATCAAAGATTTAACCTCAAGAAGTTAGATGAAGAACAAATTAAACCTAAAGCAAACAGAAGGAAAAAAAGAATAAAAGGTAGAAGTCAATGAAAATTGTAACAGAGAAAATCAATGAAACAAAAACTGAATCTTTAAAGAAAAATCAATAAAAGTGGCAAACTTCTAGCTATACTAAGCAAAAAATTACCAATACCAAGAATGAAATATAGTCATCACTGATGATACAGAAAATTATAATAAATAAATATTATGAGTGAATTTCTGCCAATAATTTTGACAGCTAAGTAAAACGGACAAATTATTTGAAAGACAAAATGACAAAAGCTCAGTCGTAAACAAATAAACTGAAAATCCCCATAGATAATTTAAAAAATAGTCAAAAGTCTTTTCATAAAGAAAGCTCCAATCCAGAGGGCTTTACTGGTGAATTCTGAAGAAAAACTTGAAGAAATAGTACCAATTCTACACAATCTCTTACAGAAATTTGAAGAGAAAACACTGACTCACTCTATGATGCCAGTATTACTCAAATACCAAAATCAGAAAGACATTACTATAAAAGAAAACTACAGGCCAAAATCCCTAAAGAAAATAGACTCAGAAAATCCTTAAAATATTAACAAATAAAACTCAGCACTACAAAAAATGTAGTACTGAATTAACATTCAAAATTAATGAATGTTAGTTACCTTACTAAGAGACTAAAACGGCAAAACCATAGTCTCAACAGATACAGAACAGAGCAGATGCAGAAAAAAAAACATTTAATAAAACACAACATTCACCTCTGATCTAAAATTCTCGGCAAGCTAGAGTTTTAGCTAGCTTGAAACCCTCTTCAAGTTGCTAACGGGCATCTATTGTAAAACAAACAACAACAAAAACCCTACCGCTAAATTACACATAATGAACAGAAACTAAATTCTTTACTCCTAAGGTCAGAAACAAAGCAAGAATGTGTACATTCACAATTACTAAGCAACCTTGCATTGGAAGTCACAGCTCAGGGAGCTGCTACTAACATCCAGTGGGAAGGGGCCAGAAATCCTGCTAAACACCCTGCAGTGCCCAGGACAACCTGCACAACCAAGAATTATCTGGAGCAAAATGCCAGTAATTCCACAATTGAGAAACCCAATTGAATAGCCAAACAATTTTGAAAAAGAACAACAACTTTGGACGATTCACATTACCTAATATCAGTGTGACATCAGTATAAAGGTGGGTGGGGATATCAGTAGAACAGAATACAAAGTCTAAAAATAAATCCATATTTATATGACTAATTAATTGTCAAAAAAATGTACCAAGGCCTTCTTGATTCATATTTCACATGATATACAAAATCAATTTTAAAAAAAGAAATTCAAATAGGTCAGAGATCAAAATGTAAAATTTAAACTTATGAAATTTTGGAGAAAAAAATAGGAGAAAACATCTCTGATCTTCAGTTAGGTAATGATTTGTTATTCAGGATTCAGAAATCACACATCTAAAATGAAAATTGGTAAAGAGGACTTCATCAAAATTAAAAACAAAATTAAAAAAAACCAAAACACTTTGCTCTTTGTAAGACACACTTAAAAAATTTAAAGACACGGACAGATAGGAACAAAGTGTGTGTAAACACCTATCTGATAAAGGCTTGTATGCAGAATAGATAAATTAATCTTGTAACTCAATAATTACAAGACAAAAAGATGACAAAAATAGGCAGAATATTCAAACATCTCATAGAAATGACACATATGCCAATAAACATATAAAAAGGTACTCAACCTCATTATTCACTAGGAAAATGCAAACAAAAATTACATTGGGATACCTCTATACACCTTTGTTTTGTTTTGTTTTTTTAATGACAGTTCTAAGCCCTGCAAGGCAAAAACGTGGAGAAATCTGAGCTCTCATATGTCGGTGGGATTGCAAAATACTATAACCCACTTTGGAAAACACCTGGGACATTTTATATAAAGTTAAACATTTACTCACCAAAATCCAGCAATATCTCTCCTGGGTTTTACTCAAGTAAAATGAAACAATTTCAACATAAATTTATTTGTAAATGTTAATAGCTGCTTTGTGCATAAAGGCCCCAAACTGAAAATAACCTATATGTCCAACAAATGGTGAATGGATAAACACTGATACATCACATATCTAAATACTACTCAGTCATAAAAAGAAACAAAATACTGCTACAAATAGTGATATGGATAAATCTCAAAAGTATTTGCTAAGTGAAAGAAGTCAGATACAGAGGGGTACATATGACATTCTAGAAAATTCAAAATTATAGTGGCAGAAATTAGATCTGTTTCCCAAGGGCTGGGGGTAGGGAGGAGACTGACAACACATGAGCCCTAGGGGACTCTTTGGAGTCATGGGGATATTCTATACCTTAATTGTAGCAGTGGTGGCACTGTTTACATTTGCCAAAGCTCATTGAAATGTACCCTAAAAAGGATAAATTTTATTTTATCATAACTCATTAAACCAGACCAAGAAAGCAAACAAAAAGTTAGGCATTGGTTTTCCTATAAAGGAGAAATTAAAGCTCAAAACTTTTCAGTTTATATTCAATTCACTGTTGTATGGATTTACGTAGTCAGAAATTACAAAGAAAAGTATTTCAATATAAGGAAGTACTTGCTCACAGTCCAAGTGTAGTAAATTGCCAACAGGGGACATTGTGGTGTGTTTCTTAAACCACATTTTAATAGCTGTAGCAAAGAAAAAAAATTTATGGTCAAAAAATATTGGGAACTCTTGGTTTAAACAATATTAAATAGACATTGTCCTTTTGGCTTCTGTTAGAGTCTTTAGTGTGTGCAACATGGAATCCCTAAAAGAGACTGTAAGAGCATCATGTAGTGTAAAGGGCATGTTCTAGATGATGGTTAGATTAAATGTCCTTTAAGTTTCTCTTTGAATGCCAAGACTCTTTAAGTCTTCTTAAAAAAAAAAAGTGTATCTAAGATCTTAGGCAGTAGCTTATGAATAAAGGATCATCAGAAATATAAATTCTTAATAGTGAAGACACAGCATTCCTAGTGGCAGGGACAATACATCCTATTTTTTTTCTGTTGCTTATGATACACTGAAATACAGCAAATGTTGACTGGTTTGGGTATGAATAAAAGTCCCATCAATATGGAAACAAACCAAACACTAAAACAAAGCTGTATTGAAAGATTGTGTGACCTAGAATACACTATTCTTGCTATCTTTCCTAAAATATCTTTGCTGTTGTATAAACACTCTGTGCATCTTCCTAGCCCACTTTTTGACTTCGAAAACATGGACATTAATCCTCTCAACTCAGTATGAAGAGATATGGTCTCAGGGAGAAAATGTCAAATTTTCTCACTTCTCAATACCTATGCTGGTAATCACACTCCTGTAGTATATACACCTCTATTTTCTGGGTCCAGAGAGGGGTGGAGGGAACTGCTGCCAGGTAATGGGCTCCCATAGGGATTGTTTTCAACTTCAATTACATAAAATTGAGAAATATCCTTTCTGAAACCACAAAAATCTATTAAATCCTGATAAATTATTTTTGATATTCAGTATTTAGTAAAGCTAAGTGAAAACAGACAGGGAGAAGCTTTTTCCTCTTTATAGCTTGCTCTATTAAAATTATTAAGGATTTTCTGTGATGATTGTTTAAAGCTGGAAAACGCAATGGTAAAATGCATCAGCATGTATGACAGGTCACATCCACATGCTCATGTATACAACTGCCATTCTGGTCTTTGGGAAAGAATGTCACTAGTGAAACTTATTGCATCTAAATGTTGTTACGTGACTCCAAATCAATGCACCTTAATATTGCCCCTGAAGATGAGGTCTGCTATAGTCAGTGCCATAAGATACGCAGTGGTGAATATTAAAAAAGACAATGAAAAAAACACTTAAAGGAGAATGGAAATCCTTAAGAAAAAAATGTCGAGAAGAACCAATATACATTCCTATATAAGAACTCAAGACTAGAAAAGACCTCGTCACGTTTTTACTGGATATCAGCACTTGGTCTAGTCTCAGTACTGTTGGCCTTTTGTCTCCTGTAATTCTTTGTTTACTCATACAGTCATTCAAAATTGTAATTGAGCACCTTGATTACACTAAGCTTTTTTCCCAAGATGAACAGATATACCATTGGGTAAGACAAAGACCTACAATAATTCAGTAACAAAAAAAGCAGAATGAAATGCAAACATCTACCCCAAAACACAATCTCTCTTCACTCTGCTTCACTCTGCTTCAGTCTCTACTTTCCTTTTCACTAACACACAGTGAAATTAAGTTACTGTTTTTAAAGAAAACTCCTACACGGTCTTACACGTGTCAGGAAAAGTATCAAAGCACTGTTGGCTCATCTGGGCCATGTTCTACTGAGCACCAACTGTGCCACTGGCAAAATGTTAGCCAGTATTAGTACAGTGAAGAATAAGATTGATAGAGTCAATGCAGAGGCAGAAACTCATTGACTGTTACGAAATGTTGGTAAGACGATACAGCAATGTACAGCACACTACGGAAGTCAAGAGTGAAAGATATAAAAATAATATCTACTTAATTATGAGGTCTGAATGCAAGATTGTTGATGTGAACTATTTACCTAGAAATGAAAACATACAAAAGTTGCTAATTTGCATAATATTTCTATTATTATGAAATATTGAAACTATTACTATTTCACAATGGATTTGAAGGCATTTGTATACACATGAGTAAACACATTTTAATTGTTTAATTATGGAAATTTTCAAACATATGCCAAACTCCGAAATCTACCCTACACAGATTTAACAAATGTTAACACTTTGCTCAAGGTTTTTTAAAGAAATTAAATATTGTGAAGACAGCCAAAGCGTATATTTTTTATAGCTCTCCATATCATCTCCATTCTATTTCTTCCCATTTCCCTAAAAAGGTAAAGTAACTACTATTGAAATGTATTTATGCTTTTACTATATATATAAAATACAAATTATAATATATAATATACAAATATGTATTTCTATAAACTAGTTTATATAGCTATATATACATACATGCACACATGTAGAGTACATCATACAAGTATTTTGTGAATTAATTTTTTTCACTTAACATTTCTAAATTGTATGTAAATGTAGTCAATTGTATGTAGCTGCTCTATAGCATTTCATTGCATGAAATTTCCAACACACTACTATCAACTATCCACTCACTGCAAAAGGTTTATCTGAAAACGGAACTTGAGTCAGAAGAGGTTGAAGGTAATGGTCTAGTAGAAAATGGAAAGTGGAAAGAAAAGATCTAGTAGAAAATGAAAAGTTGATGAAGAAAGAAAAATAAGGAACTGCTGAAGCAATCACTTGGCATAGGCAAAATTAGAAGGGATCTAATGCAGAGTCGGGGCGATTTTTTTTTAGACGAGAGCACATAATTAGTCTAGGATGTGGGACAAGAGTATACAAGTGAAAATAATCATAGATGGATGAATATTTTGTGGGAGTTTGTAGAGGTTCTCTTTGGATTACTTCAATTTTCTCAGTAAAGTGGGAAAGAAGACTTCCACTTCTGAAAAAACAGAACAGCATCCTCCACTTAATAACAAGTAGGCACCTAAGACACTTTATGTAAAACAAACACAAGGAGACTCTGAAAGGTAGAGATAAGAAACACACTGACCAGTGACTTCAGGACCCAAGGAATGACATGAAGATGAGTTACTTTGTTTGCTTGTTTGTTTGTTTTGCTTCATATATTCCAGACTTGGAGCTGAAGAAGCAGGCGACTCAGAAACGCCAATTGGTACAAACAAAAAGTCACAATACAAAAGAAGAAAAAATGAAGCAGGGGCAAGTTTCCAAGATGGAAATCTCATACAATAACTGCTCTACTTCAGCCAAATCTAAGGGAAAACCTTTGGTCACAACGGTACCTACATCAGCAAAGGCAGAGTGAAAAGCCTAAGCTTCAACACTCTTCAGCCTGTAAAAGGGCACCCCAACCCTTCCGCTAAGTTGTGTCCAAAAAGGCCAAATAGACAGAACTTTCATCCAGCTTCCACCCTCCCCCCGCCCCCAGTGTCACCGCAGAGGGAAGATTGGACCTCCATCCATCACAAAGCAATAAAGAGGCAAACAGGTGCCCATTGCTCACGCTTCCCCTGGAGTGTGTCAAACGAGGCCAAGCGGGGAGCCAGAACTCTTATCCCTGCCCAGTAGTGATGAGGAATCCCCATCCCAGGAGTCAATGGAGGCCAATTTAGGAACCTGGGCTCCTATTCCCACCTGGCAGTAACAAGGTAGCAATGCCTTCATCCCTGCCAGAGTGGTGGCAGAGAAAAGCAGACAAAATATGAGGTTTAAATAAAATCCAGAGTCTAAAAACATAATACCCAAAATGTCCAGGGTTTATTTGAAAATCGATTGTTTTACTAAAACCAGGAAGATCTCAAACTGATTGAAAATGGACAATCAACAGATGACATCATTACAATGACAAAGATGTTAGAATTATTTTCAAAATTTAAAAGCAGCCATCCAAAAAAGCCCCCAAAACATACTTCAAAAAGCAATTATGAGCATGCTTAAAACAAACAAAAAATTAGAAAGTTTCAACAAGGGAATTGAAGATATGAAAAAAATTTCATAGAAATTTTAGAATTGCAAAATATAATAGCCAAAAATTTAAAAGTCAATGTAGGGGCTCAACAGCAGAATGGAGGCAACAGAGGAAATAACCACTCAACTGGAAGGTGGAACAACAGAAACCACCAAGTTTAAAAAACAGAGAGAAAACATACTAAAAAAAAAGAGACAGAAGAAAGGAAAACAACCTCAGGAGCTGAGGGACTGTAACAAAAGATCTAAATTTATGTCATCAGAGTCCTGGAAGGATATGAGAAAGAGGGTAGGGATGAAAAAGTATTTAAAATAATGGATAAAAACTTTTCAATTTTGACAAAGACATAAAGCCAAAGACTCAATAAGCTGCATGAACCAAAGAGGCCAAATACCAAAATGTGTCATATTCAAACTCTGAAAACTAAAAACAAAGAAAAATCTTAGGAGCATCAAGAGAAAAATGACTCATTACATGTAAAAGGACAACAGTTCAAACAACAAGAGATTTCTCAGCAGAAACCATGGAAGTGGCATGAGAGTTTGCAAATGCTGAAAGAAAAATACTGTCACCCAGAGTTCTTTATCCCACAAAAGTGCTCTTCAAGATGAAGGGGAAATAATACATTCTCAGATGAAGGGCAACTAAGAGAATTTGTGGCCATCATATCTGTAGCTGGTAATAGAGGAAGCATGTTGGGAGAAAGAAAAACGAAAACTAGATCAGAAAATGAGTTACATAAAAAAATTGTGGTGGAGTTGTTACTGATAATGAAAACCCTGATGTGACCATGGAAGTGAGTAGATGAAACAGGAAAGAAGTTAAGATTACTTGAGGAGAGCAGGTTAAGGGGATCTGAGCAGTCAGGATATTGGAAGCATCATGTACATGTCCACGTATCCAAGAATTCAGAAAAGAGTATCTTCAGAGACAATGACAGGAGGCCAGAAGTAAAGGTCCTTGAGAAATAAAGGAGATTCACGGACATAATTTAGTATCAGGAGAGTCAAAATTGGGAGTTTCAGGGAGGAAGGGAGTAAAATGTCTGAAAGTGGCATCCTGCACGTGCATTTTGGGGAAAAAAAACACAACTCTGCTTGGTCATAATGTTTTATTGTTAAATATAGTTGTATGGGTATTCACATAAATTGCTGAGTTTAGCTAGTTAATATTTATTTAGGATTTTTACATCTATTATCATAAATGGTATTTGTTTTTTCTTTCTCAAAATGCTATTAATCTGCTTCTGATAGCAAGATTAAAGTAACCATAAAGAGAGTTAAGGATTTTTCCTTTCTTTTTCTTCTTGTAACATTTTTTGTGATAAAAAAATATTACACATCTATGTAGTGATGTATTCTCCTTAACGCTTATAGAAATAGAAGGTTCTTTAATTCTTCATATGTCAATTTTCATGAGTAATTTCATCTAATTTTCACCTTATCAGAATGAGTTTTCCATAGTTTTTAAAACTACCATTGAATCTATAGTTATGTTGCCTTCTTTAAACTTAAATTTTAAATCTTTTTTTTTCATGCCTTATCCCCAAATTTTTACTGGCTTGTAGATATGCTCTATTTTTTAATAGATTTTATTTTTCTAAGAGCAGTTTTAGGTTCACAGCAAAATTGAGTCCCCTCACATTCACAGCCTCCATCATTATCAACATCCTGTACCAGAAGTGTATATTTGTTACAACTGATGAATCTACATTGACACATCATCATCATGCAAAGCCCATAGTTTACATTAGGTTTCATTCTTGGTGTTGTATAGTCTGTGGCTTTTGGCAAATGTATAATGACATGTATCTACCATTACAGTATCACACAGAATAACTTCACTGCCATAAACATTTTCTATGCTATAACCATTCATCCCTCACTCACCCCTAATCCTCGGTAATCACTGACCTTTTACCCATCTCCATAGTTTTGCCTTTTCTGGAAGGTCATATAGTTAGAATTACACAGTGTGTATAGCATTTTCAGATTGGCTTCCTTTACTTAGTGATATGCATTGACGTTTCCTCCATGTTTTTCATGGCTTGATAGTTCATTTCTTTTTAACTTTAAATAATATTTCATTGTCTGGATGTACCACAGTTTATTTACGCATTCATCTACTAAAGGATGGCTTGAATGCTTCCAAATCTGGGCAAAAAAACTTGTGTGTAGATTTTCATGTGTTTTCAATTCATTTTGACAAATACCAAGGAGCATGACTACTGGATTGCATGGTGAGAATATGTTAAGTTTTATAAGAAACTGCCAAGCTGTCTTTCATAGTGACTGAGCCATTTTGCATTCCCAGCAGCAATAACTCAGAGTTTCTGTTGCTCCATTTCCTCACCAGCATTTGGTATTGTCAGTTCTGCATTTTGGCTATTTTAATAGAGGTATAGTGATAGCTCATGGTTTTAATTTGCACCTTTTTACTGACATATGATGTTGAGCTCTTTTTCATGCACCTACTTGCCCTCTCTTTATCTTCTCTGGTGAAGTGGCCAGGGTTTTTGCCCATTTTTTAATTGGGTTGCCTGCTGCTGTGCTAAATATAAACTCTGAGTTGATTACTTTCTCTCAGCACTTTGTATTTTTTTTTCCCACTCTTTTGTTGATGAGACTTCTGCTTCCGCTCCAATCATTATTCCTTTTTAGGTAACCAGGTGTGCTTTGTTGTGTGTTTTTGTTTTTTGTTTTTGTGTTTTCCTCTTTCCTGCAAAGACTTAGGTTTTTCTCCTTTGTTTCAGTATTCTGTAGTTAAATTCAGGTGGTGCTTTGGATTATCCTGTTTGAGACTCACTGTGATTCTTATTATGAAGATGCATATTGACTTTTTATTTCTGAAAACATTATTGACCACTATCCCTTTAACCATGGGCTCTTATATCTTTTTTCTTTTAAGCATCTTACTAGCTATGTTAGATTATTTATGTATAGAAGTTTTATGTGACCTAGACTATGAAAATGCCATTACAAGGAAGTGTGAGACTTGTTTTTGTCTATTGCTTCGATAGTATCAGTTACCCTGGCCCTGTTTTTACATTTCTTATCCTGTAGATTCCTGCACTCTGTAGTTAATATAACTTCAAAACCCTGCATCTATGCACAGCGCAACTGGGCTTTTGACTGACTATCATGATACTCCTCCACAGTGATTCACACCACTGGATTAAACAGCTTCCTTACTGTTCTACAGGTCAGTGAGTAGAGTCTGCCTACTCAGTAAGAGCAGAGAACCATCTCAGACTCCTTTAAACGTACAGATCTAGGTTCTAGTCCATTGTTTGCGATAGAACATTTCTTTATCAAAAATGAGCATTAGACCTCTAGCCCACAGTCCTTTTGG
This sequence comes from Hippopotamus amphibius kiboko, assembly GCF_030028045.1. Taxonomy (NCBI): domain Eukaryota; kingdom Metazoa; phylum Chordata; class Mammalia; order Artiodactyla; family Hippopotamidae; genus Hippopotamus; species Hippopotamus amphibius. The sequence continues at coordinate 53,976,580 of NC_080189.1, read as the reverse complement.
ACTATATCGCAGAATTCTGGTGGATCATTACAGACTGGGCCTCTGCATGTCATTCTCTTTTTAATTTCTCTGTTTATGTTTGTTTTTTTTTTTGCTCTTCTTATAATATTTCCACTATTTCTCCGCATTTGTGGCAGGAAGGCAGCCTTATTTGCATCAACTTAGTCTCCTGTTTTGCTGGAATTCTCCTAATCACTCCAATATATCTTTCTATCCATGTCAATAAATACATAGATCTAATTACTTCTATCTCATTTATGAATATTTTTGTGGCTGCATTTTCCAGCCTAGCTTAAATATAATGGACAAAAATTAGAAGTCATTAGCTATTTTCAAAGCTTTTATTCTTCTACTGAAATAACAGTGTAATACTGGGAATATTGCTGCTGTTAAATTTTCATCTTTAAAATGAGACAGTTGCTTTCCAAGATTGTTTCAGTGATAGAATTGTAGGTCCAAAGGTAGCTGTTATGAAACAGAAAGAAAGAAAGAAGGAAAGAAAGAAGGAAAGAAAAGAAAGAAAGAAAGAAAGAAAGAAAGAAAGAAAGAAAGAAAGAAAGAAAGAAAGAAAGAGAAAGAAAGAAAGAAAGAAAGAAAGAAAGAAAGAAAGAAAGAAAGAAAGAAAGAAAGAAAGAAAGAAAGGAAGGAAGGAAGAGAAAGGAAGGAAGAAAGAAAGGGGAAAAAAGAAAGAAGAGAGAGAAAGAGAGAGACAAGAAAAGAAAAGAAAAGCAAAGAAAGGGAAGAAGGGAGGGAGAAAGAAAGTTCAAGTTCTCAGGAGAATTAAAGTCTTGAAATCATAATTAGTTGAATCAACTTCCATGTAGAATGAAAAGAACAAATTTTAAAATAATTTTCATAAAATATATATAATGAAAGCTTGCAACCATATGGTAGTTTTCTATTTTTAGCTTTTTAAGGAAATTCCACACTGTTCTCCATAGTGGCTGTACCAATTTATATTCCCACCAACAGTGTAGGAGGGTTCCTTTTCTCTACACCCTCTCCAGTATTTATTGTTTGTAGACGTATTGTTGTATTGTTGATGACGGCCATTCTGACTGATGTGAAGTGATACCTCATTGTAGTTTTGAAATGCATTTCTCTGATAATTAGTGATGTTGAGCATCTTTTCATGTGCTTTTTGGCCATCTGCATGTCTTCTTTGGAGAAATTTCTGTTTAGATCATCTGCCCATTTTTCAGTTGGGTTGTTTTTTTTTTTTTTTTTGCTATTGAGCTACATGAGCTGTTTGTATATTTTGGAGATTAATGCCTTGTTGTTTGCTTTACTTGAAAATATTTTCTCCCATTCTATGGGTTGTCTTTTTGCCTTGTTCATGGTTTCCTTTGCTGTGCAAAGGCTTTTGGACATATATCTGGAGAAAACCATCATTTAAAAAGATACATGAACTCCAGTGTTCACTGTAACACTGTTTACTGTACAATAGCCAGGACATAGAAGCAAGGTAAATGTTCATCAACAGATGAATAGATAAAGAAGACATGGTACATATATATAATAGGATATTACTCAGCCATAAAGAAGAATGAAATAATGCCATTTGTAGCGCCATGGATAAACCTAGAGATTGTCATACTGAATGAAGTAAGTCAGACAAAGACAAATATCCTATGACATTGCTTATATGTGGACATTTTAAAAAATGGCACAAATAAATTTGCTTACAAAACAGAAATAAAGTCACAGATGTAGAAAACAAATTTATGGTTACCAAGGGGGAATGGGGTAGGGGGAGGGATAAATTGGGAAACTGGGATATTGTGTATATTGTGTATATTGACATATACACACTACTATATATAAAATAGATAAATGATAAGAACCTACTGTGTAGCTCAGGGAACTCTACTCAATACTCTGTAATGACCCATATGGGAAAAGAACCTAAAAAAGAGTGGAGATTATATATATATATACATATATATTTGATTCACTCTGCTGTACAGCAGAAACTAACACAACATTGTAAATCAGCTATACTCCAATAAAAGTCAATGAAAGAAACATAATAATGGAGAGCTAGAGTGAATGCATACACATTTGTTTTTTCCCTTTTCTTTCTGGGAAGCATCAATAGTTCTGGAAATAATCACAGTCTGATCTTTTTTTTTTAATATGGTTCAATTGATCAAGTGTGGTAAAGTGTTTGAAGCTGTTTAAATATTGCATGATTCTTCTTTTTATTCACTCAACAATATTTACTGAGCATTTACTAGACCCGGACAAGGTGAACAATGGAGGGATGGTGATGAGTGAAATTCCGCTCAGTGCTTGTGTACCTGGAGCTTGTGATCAGATATAGAACACAGTCACAGAACAAATGCTTGTAAAATTATAACGGCAATCACACCTATTAAGAAGCTTATGCCAGAATACATGAGGGAGCCCTCTCCTCATCATGTTTTCAAGAAGAAAATATGTATGGACATTTAACCTAGTATTAAAGATTCATAAAATTTCTTTCTATGATGGTGGGATGGCATTCCTTTATGTTCTTCCTATATCATCACCTAAATAAGAAAGTGAGAAGCCTTGTACAATTGTTAAACCGTAGACTCTAATAAATGCAAGAAACAGTAACAGCAACCCCACTTTTAGAAACACACAAAATCTTTGTGCTGAAACACTGAACTTGTCTCAAATATATTGATAGATACCAATTATTTACTTCTCTGAATTATCATGTATGAATTAACCGTGAATTTGAGTTTATGGCCTTCATGCCTAAATTTAGATCTTCTAGGTTAAAATTAGAATTATTTTATGAGTAACTTTAAGTCTTATGGCAAGAAGCATCTCTCCGAGGAAAGTTTACCCTGTATATTCAATTCCTACAACAAGAGCATCAATAAAACTGACTTCCTGAGGCAAAACACATATATCAATTCCCCTGAGCCAGTGACAAAGTAGACAGGTATGCAGAAACCACTGAATTATAAATGTTATGGTTCAATTCCTAAGCTACTGACCAAGAAGAGAAAGCCAATGTAATAGCCAGTGATGGCTGGACTGTATTATCTACTGATGACAGGAAGGACATTTTCTTGTAGTGAAAAAGCCTCTCTATATTATTTCAGCATTTGCAGTATAATCTCATAAGTATAGTTATAAAATTAAAGGAGAACCTCTCTGATTCTGGGTGGTGGTAAGAAAAAGATTCTATAACCCTTAATTTATTTGATGAGTCATTAATGCCCAGAAGCATCCAAAGTTTTCCCTTTCCTGGTGAATACTCTCATCAATAATCCATAAAAGGTCAGCACACCAAGCCATTAACATTCCCTCTCTCTTCTCAACTACCACAGAACATAGTGTCTTAATTCACCTGTGCATACACATCCAATAATTCTTTAATGGTAATAAAAGTTCAATACTTTGAATCATAAAGGTAATTTAAGAGACACGAATTGAAGCACTTTTCAAATACAATCTGAGATTTGTTTTGGAGCATGTCTAGATTTATATTCAGATACTTGTTCAACTAGAAAATATGACTTTTTAAAGATATATTCTCCTTGCCGGCTATCTCTTTCTTAGAGAGGATCAAACAGGTTGCCTTTTACATTGTCAAAAGGTTAGTTGGCTATTTGTGATGAAGTCTGACACAGAAACACTTTCCATCTCTTCTCAAAGATGTCACAGTTCACTTACCAAATGTCAATACTACTGACAACTGTGTCCCAGCAGACAATCAAGTAAATTTCTCTCCTCACTACATTTTTAAATGTGATTTAAAATTTGAGACATGACAAAATATCAAAATAGAAACTTTAAAAATATATAAGTAATATTAAATATTGTTATGACTACAATTTATCACCTAGTGAATTCTGAAACCTAATATTTTGGTTTTATGAACCTTTCAAGTTCTGTGGAGAATAATAAATATGAGAAATTTAAGATTTCTGTAAATTTTTACATGGGTACTCCAACTTCACTGACTATAACCCAAACATACATTTTCCTGAACCTTCTTTCTTTAAAGAGAATCTAAATTAAATGCCTTTTTTTAAATTGGAGAAAAAATCTTGGATCAGCAAAGGCTTTAAATGGTTTTGGAGTCATAAATATACTAAGGAAAATTTATGTGAATTGTGAATAAGTTGATTTTTTTTGCAAATTTAAATCACTGAGGAAAGATAAATCACAAAAGTATAGTATATTGCAAGTACTTAAAAATCACAATTATAATTATGAGAGAATTGCAATAGATTCCCTCAAATAGATTATTTCCAAAATAGAGCTATGTTTTGCCAAATAATACAATCTCTTGAGAAACAGAATCAGGAAATATTTACAGCAACCCAATACTATCACAAAGAAAGAATTTCATGCACATGAAGAGGAGGTGGCAGAGTTTTTAAGAAAGTCCTGAACATCATATGTCATTTTTACAAACTGTAGAAGATGGGACGTGGAGCTGACAAGAAAGCAATGGTTTCATAACCCATAGCAGAAGTGGAAGTAAGAGGTGATAAGTGGATAAAGATCTGTGGATGATCAATACTCACCTTTAGCTAAAAATCTGTTAATTAACAAACTTTATGGTAAGTGCGTACGTTTGAGACACTTCTTAACCCAGAAATTAATCATTTTTTTCTTTTTTTCAGGACCCTAAATATATAGGTAAAAGGTAGGATTTACTAAGAAATCTTAACTGGCTACCCCACCTTTATATGTGAGCACACTCACACTCTCCTTCACTCCCTCCGCTATTTCTATATCTATTAGGAGGTTTGGGGGGATGAATTTTTTCTGATGGCCACAGAAAATTTTCAACCTGAGTTTTGAATATGAGAAAAGGACATTATCTAGGGGCTCGGTGCTGTATTCAACCTGAGAATAGAAGTCAGGAAACATGCTGAGAATTGGTAATATTAGGACTAGAACAAAAAAAACAAATGTATCACAAAATTTTATTTCTCCTTGGATTTCATTCTTTATTCACTGAACTACTTATGACAAGAATTCAATTTCATATACTGTACAAAATACATGTGCCAGATGTGAACCAAACATAAAGAATTTGCTGGAAGGTTTGTAAGGATTAGTTAATAAAAATAACTAAGAAAATAATAATGGCAGTGATAACACTCAGAGCTGTGGCCAAAAAACAAAACACTTTAATGTTACAATCTGTGTTTTATCACTTATAATTGGATATTATATATCATTATCATCCAAAGGTTTCTGATTATCTATGAAATGAGGCTAAAGTCAGGCATTATGACAATTTTAACTTGAAGGACAATGGGAAGGAAGAGAGAAAACTTCATAGATTACCTTATTCACTAAAGGCAGTTGATTCATTTTTGTTTCTTTTTTAGGGAAACACCCCTGGATCTCTTCAGAAATCAAAATACAGACTAAAAATAGGACATCCTAAAAATGTGTGCCAGATGTATCTTATCTAGGGCTTTTCTCACCCCAAGGTATTTGCCAGCTCCCACTTGACACATCCCAAATATTTTTAGCACTTCAAAGTCTCTTACTTATTGCTTGCACAGCTGGTACCTAAAAATACTTACACTGTATAATGCTACTTTATAAGTCAAAGATTGTTTTTCCAAGTATCGTTTATTCAGAATATGCTTTGATAATTAGAGCTCAGGTGGAAGGAAGCAGGATGCCTCAGAGTGGGGAAGATCAGTGCAAGAAGCTCAAGAAATTCTATAAACATAGGAGTAAAGTCAAGGGTCAGTGATTCTGGGACAGACAATTGTGAAAATATAAGGGAAGGTATCAAAATTTAAGAGCATTATACAAGAATGAAGAGGCAGGTGGGACTTATTAGCTCAATTTTCACAAGAATTCTAATGACTGGGCTATCTATTGCAGCCAGAATGGACCTAACAGCTTGGAAATGTGAAGATGAGCAGTGATAACACTGATGAGGTTTCACAGGCGATATCAGGGATATAGTCATGGATAAATTGGAGCTCAGGAAGAGAAAATACAGGCTTGTGGAAGGCTGATTTGCAAAATAATTCACTTATGAGAAGAATTAAGCATGCAGAGCAAAAAATTAAATGCATGTTAATTCAAGGACAAGGTTCTGACAATGTACACCTTCTATTACGGTAAATGAGGAGGTAATGAGAATATGATTGTGAAACTGACAAAGGGGCAAAAGTTACCAGGACATATGCATGTTTGAAAGTGAAGTGGTGACCACTTGGGAAAGGCTAGAAACCAATTACTGGAAACTGTGATATCTAGATCAGAGAGAAACCCAGGGAGAAGGGAGAGGGAACAGGAGAGAAGGAGTCAGAGAAATTCTGCAGTCAGTGAACTTGTGTCCTATGACAAGACTTGTCTCAAGGACTGGGAAAAGATAAAGCTAGTTTTGAGGCTGCCTATGAGATGAGAAATACGTAGGGTCATGGACCTAAGCAGCTCTCTCTGCATGCTTAAATTATGACTCCAAGTGGGCATGATGTCTTTGGCCTTCCACAAAGTGACGCTCTTCACATGTTGAAAGCATTGAAATAAAAATCCCTCAGTTTAAATCACAATATTGTTTTCTAGTACAAGCACTAGCCATTTGTTCCTTTTCTAAGACGACTCTGCTTTCCTGAGAAACGCATCTAATTTTCTGAAACTCTCTCTTTAAAAAAAAAAAAAATTGTGATGTCTATATCTAATTTAATCAAAGTTGTTAACAGCATTTGATGCTACAGAATGAGGATTCACTCACTCACGGCTGCTCCAATGACTGTCTTCAACAGGGCAGTTTGAAAGTTGGCTCTAACTCACCATATCTGAATTATATGTTCTGAAAATTCTAAAAAAACCAAATCTGTCAATTTTGGCACTGCTTTTATGATCAGGGCACACCTGGGAATACAGGAACATTTCCAACAGGATCTTGAAGGACCTAGTTCCTCTTTACCAAATCCCCAGAATGTATGAGCTGCCACTCACATTTTAATTCTTTTGACGAGACCTACACTTGTGTAATAAACTGCAGAGCAGCTGTTTCTTTCTCTTTTTTTTCCTGGCAGACATCTAGCTCTGATCTGTAATTTAGCAGAACCAAAAACATGAGAATAAAACAGAATGTTTTAAGAAAATGAGATCAGAGACACAAAACATTCAGCAAAAATACAAGTTCTGTATAAATGCAAGTTTGGTGTTATCTTGGATTGGTGTTACAGGTAATTCTGAAGCAGGAATTAAGGCAATCATCCAGTAACTGATATCATGTGTGTTTCAATGTGGATAGCAGGAAAGATGGGTTAGGAAAGGCTACATAACAACAGTGGGGTATGATATTACCACCTCCATCTGGGGCTTTGTAAAGAAATCATATGATGTGGACAATTCCTTTGATGTTAAATAAAAGAAGAAAGCAGAATTAAATATGTCTGCCTCAGCTTTCCCAGACCTTCCTCATTGAAACCACAGATGGTTGTCACTTTTTTGCTCAAGCCGTGTCTGCATTAGAAGGTTTACCAGGTGCTTCAGCTTGCTGTCTGGAATGCGGTAATGAATTCTAAATTGTCACATACTGATAGAGTCTCAGTATTTCCTATTTGCTGCTGGCTATTTTAACCCGGTCTAAAGAATGAGGTTTCTGTTTTAAGTTTTGGGCCCAGAAAACCCATTTCTTTCCAGGAACCAACTCTAGTCTGCAAGGTGGGTCCCTTAGCACCCAGCCCAGATTTTCCATCTCCTGCCTCTGATCTGACTGTGCCTCATAGGGAACATGCCACAATTGTAAAAATCACCTAGAATCATAAGCTTGCCGTCTCTGAGTTCAGTCTTTTCTACTTCCAGGGTTCTGGTTTGCCTTGCCTGATGGATCAGAACCCTTGCTATCGACACCTGACTGCTCTGAGCTAACACATCGCATCCTCTCTGCTCTGTGCACGTGATGGCCCAGCTGCTCCTGCAGGGTCCAGCTGCTGCAGCCAGATTGGTTTCCTCAGCTTCTTCGAGAAGGGCATCCAGAAGTGACTTTTTTCTCTTTTCTATTATCCTTGTTTTTTTAAAATTCCTAGTATCCTTCATATATGAGCCATTTCCAATTACAACCAAATAGAGGCAAATAGAGGCAATTCAGTACTCAAATATGTGTTGTGTTCAGAATGGTCATTTTTTTCCCTCCGAAATAACATTTTAATTAGGTATTATATCATACGTTCAATTTATTATGTACCAACCAATATATTAAATCATAAGTATAGATCCCTGGCTGCATCACTAGAGTGTAAACAACCCATACACTTGTCCTTTATTCATGACCCCATGGAGGCTATGCTGTCCTCAGGTGTTATAGCTGCCCCCACAACAAGGCATACTTAGGAAGGACTAAGCTTCCTTGGACATAGATACCATAGGAAACTCAGAGTCACTGAGAATGAGGTTCATAAACACCCCCAGGCATGTGGTTTACATGCAGTGGAAGTGCAGGAATGTGGTACTGTATCAGTCTGCTAGGGCTGCCATAACAAAATGGCACAATCTGGGTGACTTAAACAATAGAAATTCATGCTCTTATCATTCTGGAGGTGAGAAGTTCAAGATCAAGCACTTCTGGTTTTTCCTGAGGCCTCTCTCCTTGCCTTGTAGATGGTCATCATTTCATTATGTCCTCAAGTGGCCTTTCCTCTGAGAGCACACGTTCCTGATACTGTTATGTGTATACAAATTTCCTTTTCTTATAAAGACACCAGTCAGGATGGATTAGAGCCCAACTTTAACTTAATCACCCTTTCAAAGACATTATTTTCAAATAGGAACACACTCTAAGGTGCTGGGAGTTAGATCTTCAACATCTGGACATAGGAAGGACATGATTCAGCGCACAATAGGTAGGAATCACCAGTCTCCTCGCTGGTGGCACAGGCCTTAGAATGGTACATAGGCTTACCTGCATGCTTATTGCCAAAATCTTTACTGATGTGAGACTTAGAAATAGTAAATAAAGAATAATCCATTGGCAGCTCATTGGGAACTAATACGAAGTAGTAGTGGTTATATTACTATACACAAGTTTTGGAAAAGGAGGTGTTTTAACCAAATCTATACCCACAACATAGTCCTAGGTCAAAATTTTACTATAAGTTACCTGAAAGATTTCAGTGACTTCTAATTACTTGTTAACGTTCTAGGCACTATTAATTAAGATGAAAATACAAATAAATAATTTACTTGTCAAATCTAAAGTATTTACTGTAAGTAAGGCAGTTTTAGATGCTATGGGCACAGGAGCAGACAAAACAAAGACATTCCTGTTCTCATGGAGACTGCTGTATCACAGAGTAGACCATGAACAAAATGGTAGATATGTAATAAGTAGTAATGAGAAATACTACTTCTATGAATAAAAATAAAGCTGAGCATGGAATCAGAGTTACAGTAGTGTTATTTCACTCCTGAATAAAATGAAGGAGCCATGTGAACCTCTTGTGGAAGAGCTTTTCAGGCACAAGGTTTAGAGGGTGCAAAGGTTTGGTTGTTTGCAGAACACTCAGGAATATCAGAGCGGCTGCAGGTATGAGTTGGAGGTGGAGAGGTAAGACACGATCTGGAAGAGGTAGATGGTGCCTTATTTCGAAATAACTTACAAGGAAAAAAATATTTGCCAAACATGCAACAAATAAGTGGGTGATGTCTATATACATCAGAGTTCCTATAAGCTGATGAGAAAACTACAAATGAGGACATAAGAGTAGGACAGTCAGGGATAGGGAAATCTAATAAAGTCAAAGAAAGCATGAAAATATGTTCAGATATTGTGCAGATAAGGAATTGAAAGTTCGAACAATAAATGAATAATCTTTCACCAATCAGATTATTTTTAAAAAGGGGAAGAGAAGAAAGGTTAGAAATGACAGTATGTAGAATGGCAAGGATGCAGATAATGGACAATCTCAGAAATAGCTGTTTGGGACGTAATTTGCTCTACCCTTTTCTGAAGATAATCCAGCAATATGTTTTAAAAGTACACATATCCTCTGGCTCAGCAACTCAAAATTCTTAGAAATCTACCCTAAAGTGAAAAGTGTACCAGTTAGAAAGGTACGTTGAAACATTATTTGTAGTAACCAAGACAAAACATAACTAGAAACAACATAAATGTGTATCGCTAGGAGAATGGTTGCATAAATCATAGTATGTTCAACTTAGGAAACACAATACAACTATTTAAAATGATTTCTAGATTATTTCTATGGACCTCGAGAAATAGCTATGCTATCTTAAACAGAGAAAGCAAACAGCTGCTATAACCCTATTTTTGTAAAATAAACTTAAAGATACCTCTGTTTTATCTTTGTCTATACTCATTTCTACACATTTGTATGAAGATAGAGTAAGGTATGAAAAGACATACGATGCTGCTAATATTCATTACTTCAGAAGGAAAACAAGGAAGGTGACAGAATTAATTACTATTATTTTTTAAGTAAGAGAAAAACATGTATTCAAGTGACATTTGTGCTAAATCATATTCTTTCAAGAGATTTGAGAAGGGAAACTTTTCAGCCATATTTTTGTCTTCACAACACCACATAACTAGGTTGGACATTTCAATGAATTTTGAACAAGTTAAATCAGTTACTTTGCCTTTGATAAATGCAACCTTAATCATATAAATAAAAAAAGAGGGAGGCAGACATTACAGACTTTTCCATTCATTCCAACAGCAGAAAGATTGGAAGACAATTGTCCAGAAGTGACCAGTGTGAATTTAATCTTTAAAAGAAAACTCACCAACAAGCAGATTTTTACATGGAAAGGGGCTTGATGGTATCTTTATCCACTGGTTGGAAATTACAATATTATGAGGCAGTACTATGGCAAAGACTCCCAAAACAGCATTATAATGTTCTGTATGGGCTCTGACGTACACATAAACTCAGTAATGACCACTCATATATCTTTATGACCAGGGCCAACTCCTGTCACCCATGATGCTATAACAGAAAGCCTGCATTCCTCTGATCTTTGTTTTCAGATATTAGTAATGAGATTCTAATATGCCGAGCCTTATAATTAAGTAAGAACATAAAATGATGGCAGACAGGGAAGATATGGAATATAAAATGCTTCTCTAAGTTATTTTGTCCTCAGGAAGTACTTAATCTATTAGTAGAATTGGATGTGGTTTAAAATCATATTGCTTTATATGTCCTTTTTTGATACTCGTTTTTTTTTTCCAATTATAGAAATGTAAGATAAATAATTTGTATCTGTCTAATTTACTAGAAGGCCATAAATTGAATTTATTTTTTCCTCCAAAGCAAAGTATAATTGAAAACCAAAGACCAAATGAAGCATTTAGTTTTGATCTTTTTAACTAATCCATTACCATTATGAAAATCAAAACTATATAATTGATTGATTGCTGTCACAATGGTGGTTGTAAAGATCACATGGTACATCCTTTACCAACTATACAATATATTTATCCATGAGGCAAATAAAAATATTAATGTGTTTGTAATTACCTTTTAGTTCTAAGTACTAATTCTTATAATATTTGAGAATCTTTGGTACATAAATATTATTTTATAAATATATGTGTATATATATGAATTACACAGATATCTTAATTTGCTGGCTGTCTCATCATAATAATTTTAGATCTTCAGAAGTCTAGTAAACATTAATCTGACAGTAATTCATAAAAAGTAAAATTTCAAATGCAAAATTTACTGTAAAATTTTGAGTTCAGATGATCACAGCATAAATTTAAAGGGACAGGGATATCTCTTAGCTTAAATTTCATAAAAAGAAACATTTTTAAATCATTCCATCTAACTGAGAAATATGACAGCCCCCAGTAACAGGTGTTGATAAGCTATACTAGTGGTAAAGAATAACAGTGAAAAAATGAGTTATAAATGCACATCTCATGCTTTGCTTTGGGTATGAATCTTAACATACAGACAGACAGCAGCAGGATAGGAAAATGGACAGAGTGAGGAAATTCTGAAATCTGTTGATCCTGAAGATCTATCATAATCTCCTGCCATTTCTTTCTCCCTACAGACTATTTCCAGAAGGCATCATCTAATCATGGATTCTGAACATAAGTATCGACTTGGAATAAAGTATGTTTTCTTTTAGAATGGTTTGCATTTTAAAAAACTTTAACATAAACTCTTCTTTACTCAGTGAAGTTCATTTAATTATATCTCAGTGGAAACCAACCTCAAACAAATTTTTAAATATTGTTACTATTAAAATAGAGCCTTATCTCCAAATTATATTTTCACTGTCATCTTGCTACATCATATTTATTCCTAAATTTACATCTTGTTCCCTGGCAAGAAAGGATTTTAGCAGCTAGTATGAGAACTATTTCTCTACCCATTATTGGGGATGCTTATGAGAGTGAAAGAAGGCAGGTTCCCATAAAACAAAAGGCACTTGATAGTAAGAGAGTCCTAACCTATGAAGTTCTTTGAGTAGCTGGTCTGTGGCTGGGATTTCTGGATTTCTTCTAGGAAACAAACCTAGAATCTATGGATTTATGGAGTATGGCTCCCTATAAATGTCACATAAGCTACATAATTATTTGTGAATAAAATGGAGATGTTTCATTACCTAAAACACTCCCTCCTGCATGAGGTCACCTACACACCTTGAATAAAGACCTCTTCTATTATTCTGGGCCAGAAGGTGTATCTGATGTGAGAAGGTAGGACCTTGAGAGCAAACTTGGAGTCCCTGAGGCCCCCTGGATTCACCCATATCTGTAAACTGCTTATATCTTAGAATTTATTCATAAATATTAATACTTAACTTGACCATCTAGTTCTTCATATTAACTCTCTCATCCTCTTCAACCACCTCTATTTCTCTATGCTTACTTTATGCATCTACCAGGACTCAAATTCCACCTACACATCCTTCCACCTCACATCACCCTTCTCTAAAATAACAGACTCTTAACATTGTAGAGCCAAAAGGATCTTGGAGAAAATCTAATTCAGTTTTCTCATCCAGGAGGACACATATTTCCAGAAAAATTCTGTGAGCTCTGATAATAATTTCAAAATCAGGGCTTTTCTCATGATATTATAGCTCTTGCTAATTACACCACGGACATTGACAATTTTTTCTCTGTTGACTTGTATTGTCATGCAGATATTTACACATCCCACGTCTTTAGGTTACAAAGTCTTAGCAGATAGGAACTATATCTTTAATTATTCTTGGATAATTATATATCTACATTGAAATGTTCAATAATATGCATATACATGGACAAATTAATACTTTTCTGTATGTATAAAATGGTTTTGCAGTAGGTTGTTCCCTATATATTTAAATAATCATCAAAATCCCCTAGTGATTCAATATTAAGGTTCAATTTTCCAGTTTTTTTCTTTCCACCTTCCACCTGCTGGGTGCAATACCTACACACACCGCTCCCCAAGTAGATTCAGATTCAATAGATTGTGGTAAAGTCTGAAATTTTCTAATACCCCGTGATATTCTGATAATGAACCAGGCTTAAGAGCAAAAGAATTAGATGATTCAATAAGCTTACTTCTAAATCTAGATTTGAGATTTGTATAATTTATGGAAGAAATCATTTACTAATATGGGGGGTTTATTCTACTCTGCATGTGTTTATAAAATATGAGGATCTCCTGAAAATCTTCAGGTAAATTGGTATTAGCAAATTTGATTTCCACTGAACTCTTGAATGTTACTGTCCTGTAGAAAATAGGTTATAAACACCATCTTTATATAATTTGCTAAGATTTATAGTAACAAACACAATATAAATCTTTATTATGTTACATTGAGGGAAAGGATTAAAATTTTTCCTAAAAAATGTGGAGTTACACTATTTTACTTTTACTTTATCTGCTATATGTAGAATCAGGAGTGATGTGGTCTTTGCATATCTGAACACATGTACCATATTCCCTAAAGAATTTTACTAAAACTTTGTTAAAATGATAGTTTCCTTTCTATTAGGCCCATAAGAGAAATATCTATGTTTCAGTATTTCTAGACAACTGGTTTGTTTTTATCTAGTGGGTAGAGGAGAACAACTGATCCTGTTTTTTATTCCCATTGTTCCCTAGAGACCCGAGAATCATATTAAAGCTCACCTCCAACAAGAGTAAGCACTATGACAACATGCATTTGGTTTGCCAACCTAAATTCCTTGCTTATTTTTAATTGCTGTAACCACATCCATGTCTCCCCTAGATTTTTTCATGGATTTACTTTTCTCATTTAGAGGGCGTAGTTTTGCAAACTGTGTTGAATACTTTTTAGAACAGTATAAATAAAATCACAGTTACGTAAATGCATTTATTGCTAGAGTCTACTGGACACTATATCTGAAAATAAACTTTTGGTTCAGTTGTCACAATGAACTGCAATCTAGCTCACTTGTCACTCAGCTGCATGGAACACTGACTGCCTTCACCAGACCAAAAGCTGGTAATAGCAAGATGGTACATCTAGCTTGAAAGTTACCAGATGAATGTTAGCAGTAATGTTATATTAGTAGTAAAAATCTCTAACATGATTCCATTTATGTAAAATTAAGAATATGAAACTGAGTTAATTTCTTTTTGAATAATTATACACTTTTATAGACAATACTTTCTAAATTACAAGACAATTATTAAGGAGTGTCCTGACTTACACTGATTTTTAAAAATAGTTCTACATTTTTTAAAATTTATTTGCTTATTTATTGGCTGTGTTGGGTTTTCATTCCTGTGCCGGCTTCCTTTAGTTGCTGAGAGCGGGGGCTACTCTTTGTTGTGGTGTGCAGCCTTCTCATTGTGGTGGCTTCTCTTCTTGAGAAGCACAGGCTCTAGGCACGTGAGCTTCAGTAGTTGTGGCATACGGGCTCAACTGTTGTGGCTCACAGGCTCTAGAGTGCAGGCTCAGTATTTGTGGTGCATGGGCTTAGTTGCTCCACGGCATGTGGGAATCTTCCTGGAGCAGGAATCAAACCCATGTCCCCTGCAATGGCAGGCGGATTCTTAACCACTGTGCCACCAGGGAAGTCCCAACAGTTCTATATTTTGAAGAGTTTTTTTTTTTTTTAAACCTTCTGCACTAACTTCAGTACTTAATCTGGTTGTATTTTGGTGATAAGAACTAATGCCATCCTTAACTATGCTTGAATTATATTTACCTAAAGTTCTTCTTTCTACATCTGTCAAGCCTACCTCATAATATGCAGTCTCAGAGCTCTTGGCTGTTGTCTCTTCTGAACTACTTTCAAGGACAGACCTTCACTTCTAATGGGTTCTGTACTTAACACAACTGAGTACAAATTCAACTATGTTTCTTCTCTACTGATCTGTGTAATGATTAGGATATAGGAGGTCATGACTGACATTCAGAATCAGGCTTGTCTCAGAATTTAGGCTGTTAATCAGAATCATTACAGTAGGGAAACCTATTACTTTTGCAGTTTTAGTAGTGCTGTAATGAAATATACCTGCAACATAGATTCTGAGTCAAGCTAGGATCAGATCTATGTGACCACAGGAAACAGAATAGACTAAAACTACTTGCATTCAATTTTCAAATTTTGGAATCACAGATATTAAAATATAGCTACTAGTGAGCCAATGTAACAAGTCTTTAAAAAATAGAACTCATTTTCCTTAGCAAAATTTTAATGTTGTATTAGAGACTACTTTATTTGAAAGGGACCCAATGGATGTTAAAATGTCTTGCTTTAAGAACACTACCCTTCTCATAAAGAAGATGTGGTGTGTGTATGTGTATGTGTGTGTGTGTGTGTGTGTATATATATATATATATATATACACATATATATATGTATGTAATGGAATACTACTCAGCCATAAAAAAGAATGAAATAATGCCACTTGTAGCAACATGGATGCAACTAGAGATTATCATTATAAGTAAAGTAAGTTAGAAAAAGAAAAATACCATATGATATCATTTAAATGTAGAATATAAAATATGACACAAATGAACCTATCTACAAAACAGAAACAGAATCACAAACATAGAGAACAGACTGGTGGTTGCCAAGGGGGAGGGGGTTGGGGGAGAGGTGGAGTGGGAGGTTAGGGTTAGCAGGTGTAAGCTTTTATATATAAAATGAATAAACAACGAGGTCCTACTATATAGCACAGAGAACTATATTCAATATCCTATGATAAAGCGTAATGGAAAAGAATATAAAAAATGTATATATGTATGTATAAAGGAATCACTTTGCTGTATAGCAGAAATTAACACAATATTGTAAATCAACTACACTTCAATTAAAAAATATTGATAGAAAAGAATGGTATACTTCTCAATATATAGGCTATCAGTACTCCCTTGGTCCAGAGTAGAACATCCTTTTCTGGTTAACAATTGAGCCTGATTTCCATTTTCCCATGCATTTTTAAAATTCCCTTTCCTCTCTATTCCAATGAATGAATCTGTTTCATATTACCCAATAACTAAATCCCAATTATTTTAAGGTATTATTTTCACCACACTTCTTAGTGAACAAGTTCGCCTTAAAAACATCAACAATATATAAGAATAAGCTCTATCCAAGATTCTCTGAGCACAAAAAAGAAGGATCTAGAAATACAGCTTATGATGCTACTTCCACACTTATATTTAAACATGAAGCTTTAAAGTGAACTATAACATATCCAGAAATAATAAATAATATGATTCAGGATCAAATGCTGAGAAATGTAAATACCCTCCCCAAAATAAAGCATTACTTTAACTAACTTGATTTTTCTAGCCCAAGTTAACTAAAAATTGTCATTTTCTGTTTGCCTTTTGCTGAGCCTCATATATTCCTTTTTTTTTTAAAGCTCTTTATTGGAATATAATTGCTTTACACTCTTGTACCAGTTTTTGCTGTGCAACAAAGTGAATCAGCTGTATTTATACATATATCCCCATATCCCTTCCCTCCCGCGACTCCCTCCCACCTTCCCTATCCCAGCCTTCTAAGTCATCACCCATCATCGAGTTGCTCTGCCTGTGTTATGCAGCAGCTTCCCACTAGCTATCTATTTTACATTTGGTAGTGTATATATGTCAAAGCTACTCTCTCACTTCATCCTGGCTTCCTGTTCACACCCCACCCCCACCCCCATGTCCTCGGGTCTGTTCTCTACTTCTGCATCTTTATTCTTGCCCTGTCACTGGGTCCATCAGTACCATTTTTTTAGATTCCATATATATGCGTTAGCATACAGTATTTTTCTCTTTCTGGCTTACTTCGCTCGGTATGACAGGCTCTAAGTCCATCCACCTCACTACAAATAACTCAATTTCATTCCTTTTTATGGCTGAGTAATATTCCATTGTATATATGGGCCACATCTTCTTTATCCATTCATCTGTTGATGGGCATTTAGGTTGCTTCCATGTCATGGCTTTTGTAAATAGTGCTGCAATGAACATTATGGTACATGTTTCTTTTTGGATTATGGTTTTCTCAGGGTGTATGCCCAGGAGTGGAATTGCTGGGTCATATGGTAGTTCTATTTTTAGTTTTTTAAGGCACCTCCATACTATTTTCCATAGTGGCTGTACCAATTTACATTTCCACCAACAGTGCAGGAGAGTTCCCTTTTCTCCGCACCCTCTCCAGCATTTATTGTTTCTAGATTTTTTGAAGGGTTTCAAAGGATTTCCACTCTGTATGTAAGAAATACAGTCAGAGAATTCACTACAAAATAGATGTGCATACACCCAAGCTCACTGGGAAATACTCATTTTACTACAGAATCTGGAAGAATCTATACTTTCTCACTAGGCGTTAGGCATTGAAGCCTTAGAGCATTTTATCAAAATAAAAATTCATCTTGATTTATGAATATATACAACCAGTCTAGTCCCATTTTAGAAACTACTACATAATGTTTGAGAGCAGTGCAATTAATTAATTTCTGAATATGAAGAGGCATGAATGATTCTCACCAAATCATTTTCCATTGTGAAATTTTAAATCTTATTGTACAATTTCATTGCCATGTATACATTTTCTGTAAATGTTTACAATTAAAGTAAAATTCGAGTGAAATAAGACACTTATTTCTCAACTCTGCTCAGCAGATAGAGCAATAACTTATGCAAAGAATCATTATGAAATTTAATGCAACAGGTGTATTGAATGAACCAGCCAATGATGCTTCTGAATTTTGACCTGAGAGTAAGAAACCTAAAATCTCCTAATCATAACTGAACTGAACTCCCCGAACTGCAAATTCCATAGCTTATGTAATTCAAATATTGCTAATAATTTGAAAATTTTATACTTCCTTAAAAGTACATGGCAATGAATTCTCACATTTCTTTAAAAGGATTTACTGATCTGTGAAGCTAAAACTAAGATTTCCTAGCTGCCTATCTTGTTTTTTCTGTACAACATTAGCACCACTGCTGATGGTTTAGCTTGCTGAGTTTCAAAATGCTCTAAGTGAAGAGAACTTCTATTGTTTTTGTATAAGAGATCACACTCTTGTATTACTCAAGTTTCATTACTAAGGTGATTTTTGCTGATAATAATGTCCACATATTCCTTAATTTATTTTTTATTATTTCTAGGTAAATCTCAAATTAATCATTTCTTTCTTTAAATGGTACTTTTCTCTCTTGTGGTTATTGACTCCACATTTCCTGATTTATTTATATATTCTGAATAATTCAGATCTTCACAGCTTCTCTGGATTTCCTTCAATTTGCTCACAACTTTCTTCTAATTAAAAAATAAAATGGAAGAAATGCCATTGGGTTTTCAGAGTAATATTCCAGAATCATGTGGCAAGAAACCACCCACCCTCCCACACAACTTTTGTATTATATATATACACATAATATAATTTTATATATATATTATATAATTATCATCAAAATTTAGTGCTTAGCCATCACATGTAGCCTGGCAATCTTGATACAATTTGCAAGATTCTCAGAAAATATGTTATAATCATTGTTTTCCTAAAGAAATTGTTGAGTGTATATGAGAGTTGTATAATGGGTATCACTCTATTCTGAGAACAGAATCTTGGTCTCCTGATTCCAAAGATACACTTAAAAAGAGCAAGCTGTTGAGTATCTCTTATCACCACTTGAATCAAACAATATGCCAGGAGAAAATGTTGTACACAACCGTAAAAAATCCATAACAGAAATGTTCAGCTATATTTTCTGTAGAATCTTCAGATTCTTTATTATTTTCAACACGTACAACCACAGCCTTTGTACAAATATCAACATTTTAGCAGATCCCAACAACAGCAATACCATTACTGCAGTCAATGTATTCTGATCATTTAAATATTAATTTTTTAAAGCGCATTATATTTCAGCTAGTTTTGTCAGTCGGAGAGCCTAGCCCTGTATATTTGAACAAATAATCTTTCACTAAAAGCACCAAGAACTGTATTATTGAAACTCATAAATACACACATAGGCTTAATATGAGTGATATTATGTTCCTTCCAAAACCACACTGCATAATTTTCTTAAATTTGAGTAGATGTTGGTGATTCATAATATAATATCTGTCTGATAGTATAGAGTATTCTGTTTTATAATGTAACAGATTAAAGTGTGACTAAAGGACTCTATAATTATAACATTTCAATGCTATTATGACAATAATAAAAGCCACAGAGAAATATGATATAATCTAACTTGTATATATTAACTAGGTAGTCCTTTAGATTTCTAAATGTGAGAAAAAAGTCAACAGCACATGATGTTTACATCTTATTCTATTGAGTCAAAGGCATAATCTGTAATTTATCTTTGTCACATGAAGGATCCCAAGATGCTTGGAATCTCCAAAGTAGTTCAGTAGCAACACAGTACAGTGGGGCAATTATGGGCAAACGCAACCACAGGCATGGTTTCATTACCAATATCATTATGACAGATGATAATGTACAAGACTCTCAGAAGACACCTTATAAACATTATTTTACTTAAGAAATCCTTAAGTGTTTATGAGAGTTAGTGATTATCATTCATACACATTTACTGAGTTCAAACTGTTCAAATCTGAGCTGTCTATATCTTCACTCCACATGTGACACAACCTACACATAAAGAAGCTGGGAGCCAGTTCTATACATTAATTTTGAAATAAATAATGAAACCCATAAACTCCATAGCCTCCCATATTCTTCCTACCAAAGTCAAAAGGGTCTTAGAAGTCAATATAGCTCAAGCACATCTCCCAAAAGAGCTTTCATTTTAAATGACCCATATGGTTTTTAAATCAACAGAGATATTTTGCTGTCTTTACAAAACAAGTATAAGATGATTTATAATCTTATATGTGTACATTACAAATATTTGTCATTGGAGCCATTTGAAGCATTTTTGATACCACTAATTAACTAAACCTTTTGTACTATAGGGCTCGGACTCCTTCATAAGATTTTTAATATATAGTTTCTAATATATTACATCATAAGCATTATTACAGTACTCATGTTTTTGTGATGAACCAACAATTTCAGCAAGTGTCTATTTAATTTTGGGGAATGAATCTTAACTACTGCCATTAAATAACTATTCACATTCTTCCCATTCTTCTCTATTTCCAATATAACACTATATTTTCTACATTTTTTAGATCATATTATTAAGTTCTAGCTATTGAAAATAATTCAGTGCCCATTAACCTACACTTTATGGTTCAATTTCTGTAAGGCTATAAAACATAAAGGTAAATATGCAACAAAAAATCTCTTTCTGATTTTCTAAAAAATTCATAAATAGATACCTAATTTTCTTCCATTAATCTTTCTTCCATTTATAAAAGCATGGACCATCTCAGCCACTAAATTCAGCTATGTAATTTGTTCATCATGTGTACTCATTTTTAATTTTCTGGATAAGGTGGAACAGAATCTCTATTGGGAACATTTGTCCAAGAGCATTTCACACATAACCAGAGAGAGTTTTAATATGTCATTGATTCCGTTTGTGACAATATGCACTTTGGGAATTTAGGATTCACAAACCAACATTGCTAATCAGAGCAGGTAAAATTATTGGCAGTATCTAGTGTAAGGACATGGATCTGGAAAATATTTGTATTGTTAGGTAATTGTACTACTAAAATAAAAATCAGTGGTAGTAGATATTCCCATTAAAGATAGGCAACTTATTTTCTCGTAATTCTTGATTAATATTATCAAAATGGTGCGCAGCTACCTAAAAGTATACATACAGTATATCTAATCCAACTCTTATTAGTAAATCAATAAATAATAACTTCTTGCTAAAAGAAGGTAGAGGGAGATAATGTAGTATAGGCCATTCCAGTTTTTAAAAACTGGATTGGGTTAAAATCTAATCTATATACAACTTGGAAATAAGGTTCCCAATTGGAAACACTTTAAATTCTAACTTAGAGTGAAGCATTTTAATCATAAGAATGTAATATTGTGTATGCTAATAAATTTTTAGATTTATATTTTCTTCTGCAACTTAAATTTTTTAATAAACAAACCAAAGACATATACCAAAATAAAAATCACATTTAAGTTAAAATATAATCCATTTGTCAACAATGTATTTTGAAAAATTAAAGCCATATATTCAATTTTCAAAGGATACTGTTTCCATTTTTTATCTATTAATGACAGATATTTCTATATAATTTACAATGAAACATTACCATTAAAACATGTATTAGTGAATTGTGCAAAGAAACCATAATTGAACACTTTCTGGTGTGAAAAGGAATAAAGGGAACCTCATTTAAAATGGAGTTGGGAAGCCCTCAAGGGAAAGCTCTCAGGCAAGTATAACCCACCGCAGCTTACAGACCCCAGCAGGAGGAAAGATTTCCTTCCAACCCAGGTTCAACAATCTGCCTGCCACCTGCAGTCAATGAAGAGTCCCCACAGTCATCCCCAGTTTCCTCCTTTCCTCTATAAAACCCACGCCCTCTCCTCTATTCTTACAACTTGCCTATGGTTCGCCATAGTTGACTTGTTCTGAGTTGCAATTCTCTGCTATTTCTGAATAAACTCACTTTACTAGTAAGACAACAGACTTATTTTTAAGGTCAGTATTGGCCGTTATTTGCATGAAAGATTCTACTAATTACTATGTTGGTGGTTCAGCAGGTGGTCTCTAATGTATCTCAGAGACAGAGCAGGACCTGTGAATAGGGTCAAAAGACCAGTGTTCCATGCCTGGTTGTTGGCCATTTCTCCTCAGGAAAGAAAATCTTTTGAGATCACACTTATCTCATTTGTAATGAGAGGAAGAGTGTTAGCAGGGGTATCAGTGAAAAAGAGAAAAAAACAAAAAACAAAAAAACTAAGGAAAATTGAGAGGGGGTGCCAGACATGGACCCTTCCAGGATGAAAAGCCCTATGAGGTCCGCTATCTAAGGGATTTTAGATTTTTCTTGATTGGAACAAAAGTGAAGCCAAAGTTTGCACAAAAAGAGCTTCAGTTTCAAACTTTGGTTTAATTTGTCACCCTTAGTTACCTGAAGTCCTAAATTTAAAGAGGAAGTAGTGTAAGGGAAGTTGTAGAGGAACAGGGAAAACATCTGCCCACAAACCCAACTAGCATCTAGCAGATGCACATTCAGTGGGAATCAGTAAGTCTTTTTCCCATAACTTAGATCTCAACTACAATCAATGTTTTTGGTTTAGTTTCCCTTTTTGGAAAAGTCTGCAAATTTCCCGTGGCAACTTTGCTCAGTCCGCTCTACTTACAGCCTGCCACTTTAGCCTCTTAGTAATCCTCAGACATTCACAAAGTGAAGTCCGACTTGGAAAGCAGATTATCTTTTACTATTTTTGTTAGAAATGACTACCATTTTGACAGTTAACTAAATGATTTCATCAGCAAGTCCATTTGTGTCACGTAGACAAAAAGACAATAGACTGCTTAAGAGTACAGATGATGCTTAAAAATGCATCAGATTCTAAGCCTAAGAATAGAAATGATACTGCTGTTTGTGCCAGTTCCAGAAAGTGGAATAAGTAATGAATTTAAGTAATACACTTTCCTAAATATGTTACATATGCATTTTTTTCATAGAGGTATAATATTTTTTAAATATTTCAATGATTTCATTAATTTTTTACATTCCAAACTCATCTCTCAAGGAATCTTACAGCACAATGCAAGTTAAATAAATGCAAATACATGCAAAGCACTGAGGTAACTCCATCAGATACTGTTGTGTGCCTGTAAAGTCACTTATTTTAAGTAAAAGAGGAATGCTGTCTTCATTGACCAAAAAACTACCTATACTGTTAATATTACAAATAACGTTATCTAATGTTTTGAAAATATCAAGACCAATCTAATTCGAAAAGGTTATTCCAATAGTTTGAGAGAAAGCATCTAGTAAATACTGATCTTTCCTTTTCTTATAGTTTTCTCATTTTGTTCCATTTACAACTCCTATTACAAGTTGTGATTCATTTTAATAAATGAATCTAGGTAAGTAAAACTAGGCACTTTAAGCCTAATAATAATAATAATAATATTAATAATGCAGACAGCATTTAGAATCATCACTTCAAACACAACTTTTATTTTTAAAAAAGCAAAACACTCCAATGTAAATCTACACCATGAAGATGAAAAGAAATATGAAAAAATAACCTCGGTTCTCAATAGACTTAAAACTGAGTTAAGAAGGTAAGGCTTTCATGTGAAAAGAAGTTGACTAATACAAAGACCAAAGAGCTTATTAACAAATTTGCTTAAAAAACTCACAAGTTTTAATGGAGATAAATGAACTTTGATTTTTATCTCATTCCATAGACAAAAATTAATATGAGATGGCTATGTGACAAAATGTGATGTTTAAAACTATAACCCTTACAGGAGAATCCATAGGAGAATGTATTTGTGGCCTCTGTGTCAGCAAAGTTCTTTTAAGCTGTACATACACAGCGATAACCATAAAAGGAAATCACTGATACACTGTACTTGATCAAAGTTAAAAATGCCTGACCACCAAAAAACAATATTAAGAAACTTAAGAATTTAAGAAAATGAGGAGGCATGCCACAGATTTGGAAAAATATATTCAGTGTATATATAAATATATCTGACATAGATTATATCCAGAATGTATGAAGAGTTCTTAAAAATTGACAACGAAAAAACAAGCAACCCAATTAAAAATAGACTAAAGACTTGAACACACACACACTTAAACACACACAAAAGAAGATACACCAATGATCAGAAAGCATATGTGAAAGTATTCAGCATAATTAGTCATCAGGGAGGTGCAAATTACAACTACAATAAAACAATGCTCTTTCATAACTATTAACATGGCTAAAATCTAAAAGACCAGCAATAATAAATGTTGACCAGAATGTTGGGGAAGCTAGTAAAGTAGTCTTGTTCGGCCTTCAGAGGCAGCACTAGGCCTCTCTCTGATGGGACAATGACGGTAAAGCAGGCTGCATGTTAAACAGCTGAGCTACACCCAGGCCAGCAGGGGTGATGCCAGCACACACAGTAAACCACTAAATAAGACAGGGAGTAAGTCATGGGACTTCTTGCACCTTGAGGGTCTGGCCAGCCCCTGGGGATAATATCATTCCAAAACTTACAAGTTAAGACTAAGGCATTTATGACAATAACCAGAGCTGCAAACTTGCACATAGGCTGACTGTTATCAACCTGCAGCCTAGTGCTAAAAGCTGGGCTCCTTTGAGTGGCAAACTGAAGTCTCACCTGTGGGGTGGACAAAGCACAGCCCAGGACCTTCCCAACTGGGACTCCAAACTGCTGTTCAAAGGACTTCCCAGTGCTGCTTGGATCTGGATATAGGTGCTTCCCCCCCCAATTTGGTGATGTTTAAACCTTTGTCTTTACTACTCTTTCTTAGTTATACTATTCTTTTCTTAATTAGTATACTGTAATCTTTGTTAATTCAATAAACTATCTAAATTTTTGTTTAACTGAGTGTAGAGTGGTTATTTTGCCAGCAACTCCTACAAACCTTGAAACCGAAAGTAAGGCTTTTGGCAAAATAGATGTGGAGCAACTGGAACTCTGACACATTTATGGTGGGAGTGCAAAAGAGCACAACCACCTGGAGAACTGTTTTTGCGGTTTCTTACAACGTTAACATGTACCAGTCATTTTCTAATTGGAAATAACACAAATATGTGATAGAAAAATGGATAAGAAAATTTTTGTATACTCATACAATAAATATCACTTAGTAACACAGAAGAACAAACTGTGAAGCACAACAGCAAAGATTTTTGTTTTCTTTTGTATGTAAATTATACTCAAAAATAACAGCAAAAACAAAAGCCTGCCTCAGAACAGTAACAGATTGTTAAGTGAATGGACCAGAAGAAATATACACTCTGGGGTGGTATAACCTTATAATTTATTATGTGTGTGAGTGTATGTATGTATTAAGCACGTACACACACACACACACAAAAGGAGATACATTTGTGTTGAGCCTTAAAGAAGGAATAGAATTTGAATGGTAAAATACAGGCAGAAGACCTTCTTCAAAGGGGTAAATGAAGTAAGAAATATTCAGATGCTGAAAAGCTTATCATGTTAGAAAAATCAAAGGCATTTTAGAAGAGCAAAATCTGCCACCCTAAAATGTATTTCTTTGGCATGTGGATTATTTCAAGCTGAAAACAAGTACTGAAGGGTGCTATCATCATGGTTAACTATAGTATAATATAAACTGGAAGTGGTAGACAGGGAAGAATCTAGGAAGGTCTGTTTCTTAAAATTCCTTTCTGTGCCCCATCGTTGCCCTACAAACGTGTTTACTGAGAATTTGCTCTTTTTCATCTTCCTGTGAATTGTCTCCCTTCCCTTTGAAGTCTCAAACCCCTACCTCCTTCTCCTTAGTCTAGGATGACATATATACCTCATTTTACCTGACTGCCTTGGAAAACTCTCATGTTCTGATTCCCCCTACATGCATAATTAAATTTGTTTTTCTCTTCTGTTAATCCGTCTCAAATAAATTTAATTCTTAGGGCTGCCAGAAGAACCTGGAAATGGTAGAGGGAAAGTTTTCTTTCCCCAATAGCATCTTTGTATTGTGTATTAAGGTAAAATTCTACTTGGGCTATGATTTTGAACCTTTCTGCAGGTGTCCTTTCACACTTACGTTATTTCCTCTCGTTTAGGCTCAGGTGCCCATTTTAACCTCTCTGCCTCGAGATAAACTATCATCCTGATATTGTTTTTCTGTTTTCTCCTTTTATACTAAAGGATCCATAAATTTCTTCAATCAGGATTAAGACCACAAATTATAGCCTCTAAATTTTCCATGATTAGCTGAGCTTCATGCGACCACTCTTGTACTTTATATAAATGCAAATTAAACTATTGCTTTTATTCCAAAGTTATTTCAGTCATACAGTATTTATTACTCTTCTAGATTTGAAATTTTTTAATTCTAATGATACCTGGAAGACTCAAGTCACGCAGAAAGATCTGCTAAGGGAATATTGTGAGTTTTCACAGCTGATAGGACTACCAGATGTAGAGAGACACTGATCTCATTTTGCAGAACATCTTTCCTTTTGATTCTTGAATCACACTTGCACTGGACCTAGTCTCCACAAATACTGAGCCGATGGTATGATTTTTACAACAGTCTGCTTAAGGTAGAGAGCAGATGAAACATAATCTCACTTAAATAAAAGGAAGAAAAGTATAAAGATTTGTAGTTTCTCTACCTTGAATGAGCATCTACTATTTAGCACCAGCTGAATAGACACTTTGGAGAATTAATTTTCCATGTTTTTAGATACTATAGGGTTACTTGAGTGTTAAAATCTTTATTAAAGTGAGTATGACAGTTTGTGGAATTAAGAAAAGCATTGCTTTAATAGACATACAACCAATTTTCTCAGAAAACTATTAGAAATATGATATACCAAAGAAGCTTCTACTTCACTTTGATGCAATTTAAATTGAGGGATCTTTGCTTCAAACTCTCTGGAATACTGAAGAATTTATTCAGTTTATCAATGCTGTCTGAAATTACTTTCAGAAACAGAGACCATTTTTAGTGACCTAGTTTATTTTTTAAAAATTCACAATGGTGAGAGATAGATCTGATGTGCAGGGTGCGCCTGCTGTGTTCTAAGATAGCCTGAGGCTGTCTCCACAGTCTATCCATATCTACCAACTCAGTCTTTCCCCTGTTTATGTTTTCTAATCTAGTGGAGATTTTTTTAAATAATAGGCATAATGTATCTCATGATAATGTAATAAAATTTTTTACATTCCGAGTTAGAAATAAGCAATTATGAATTCAAATTATTGTCCACCTTGACAGCAAATGTAGGAAACTGCATTAAAGAAGCAACTGTTTACACAAAGTCATTTAATAATAGAAATGTAAAATATGTGGAGAAAACCAAATTTGCATGTGGACATGAAGGTAATTAGCACACTTCAGCAATCTTGCAATATCAACAGGTCAGGAAGTAAATAGCAATCAAGTCAAATTGATTGCTAGGAAGTAGGAAAAACCTCTGCAAATGAAATTCAAGTGAAGGCAACTTACCAGGCTGCATAACAAATATCAATCAAACTAAATTGACTGCTAGGGAATAAGAGCATTAACAAGGCAATCAAGGAAACTCAAAGCCTGTGCAATGTAAAATCTCCTGAATTAGGAAAAGTTGAACAGGAGAATTGGTGAACGACTTTATAATAAAACATAAACTAACCGTGGTATTGGAATGTTTACTAGGAAATAAAACGAAGTCAGCTCTGTAATTTTAGGAGAAGGAAGAAGAAGAGGAAGACAAAGAAAATCACATTCTCGATGTCCTGCCCTGCCATTTTCTGCCTTTTCAGTGGTTATTGATACAAAATGAAATACACTCTAGTAAATCAGCTCTAACATCACTACCTTCACCATCAAGCTTGGAAAATAATTAGCAGTTTGAATATAATAATCCACCCGAGTCAAAGAAATAATATTCTTCACTCCTGTTAATCTTCTCATGTAAAGGAGAAAAGATACTCTTTTCGTCCGATGACCTTTTAATCATGGCCATCTTCCTAAGAGCAAAAACCACGGTTGAAGAAAATACAGGACAGGAGGAATTTGGTTTGGGGTTCTCTAACTGTTCTGGGAATGTTTGGCTTTATTTTGCAACCAGTATCTGCCATGGACTTAGCTACCCATTTGTTTCAATTAGTAACCTCTTAAAAATAAATATTGATTATTTTTGTCATCTGCTTGCACTGAATGGTAATCTTTCTGAGGTCAGGATCCTTGCCATGTTAAATCTTTGAATTTCCCCTATCTGCAGTGGTATGTATCTCAATGAATACTTCAAAAATGATAAAATTTTACACTTTACTGGGCCCAATCCCATCATTTTTCAGATAAATAAATAGAAATGTTCAGAGAGAAGCAGAATTGCTCCTTATTGAACTGTAAGAGAGTAGCAGATGGAGGATGGGACAGATTCCCCATTCCTGAGCTGGTATTATTCTCATCACATCATGCCACTTTGAACGGATAGTGAACACATCTTTATAAATAATCACATGATATTCATAGTAGGTGAAATGCTCCCCTTCTCAAAAGTCTTCTATAAAGTCAATTGGGAGAGGGGAGGATTTGCAAAGTGTAAGTCAGCATAAAAAGAAAAAACTGTTCAACATATATTTTTTAAAACGCCTTAGCACAGGCAAGTCTACTCAATATTCTGTGATAACCTGTATGAGAAAAGAATCTGAAAAAGAATGAATATATGTATAACGGAACACTTTGCTGTACACCTGAAACTAACACATTGTAAATCAACTATAATCCAATAAAAATTTTTTAAAAAGCCTTGAAGATTCTCTAGAGTTCTAACAGATATTCTCTGAAAATGATAGATGACTGCATTAACAGAGGTAAAAGTGTGTTTAATCTGTTTCAAACACATTTTCAGCAACATTTATTCAGATAATAAAAGATGTGCTGGCCGAAGTTTAATATGATTGTTTTTAGCCATCTGTGAAAGAAAAGCTGTGATTTTTTTTTCAAATTATAACATACAGGCATTATTTTCCTTGAAATAAGTATAATTCATATGAAAAACAGGACCCAAAACACTAGAAAGCCAACCAGAGTATAACACATATATCCACTATACTTAGACTACAGAAAAGATCTTTAAAAATATGGTCTGTGAACTGTATCATAATGATCTCAGAATAATATCATCAGTAAAACATCAATTTCAAAGGTTTGGAGTTCAAGACTATAAGCTTCCCACTAGACTGCAATTACTTTTGCACCCAGGACCAAACATACATCTTTTTTACCCTCCCAAAGACTGCATTCAGTAAATATTATTAACTAATTAAGGAATCTCACCAAGGTTGTTTGTTCCTAAGCTTCCAATTCACATTCAAGCAGTTTTTGCATGTAGTCCCAGCCAATTTAGTCATATGGTCAATGCAGTTAAAAAAATTAAATTTAAACCAGCTGTTTCATTGAACAGATTGAGTTTTCTGACTGAGGTCAGTTAACATAAAGATTTATTTAATAGTTGATTAACATTGACCTTGTTAGTGAGTACATGGGTTTGTCAGGGGAGATGTGAAGGCTAAAATTCAGGCACATAGGATTTGGTTTCATGTTTCGTAAAAAAGTGGTAAAGATATTGGTTTAGGGCATGGACTCTGGAGCCAAGGCTGCCTGGTTTTAAATGCTGTCTCTACCACTTACAAGTTTAAAGGCCTTATGACTTTGGGCTAATTAATTAATCTGCCTGTGCCTCAACTTCACCATATATATAACATGGGCATTAATAATACTACCTCACTCATAGTTATTTGAAGGAGTAAATTAATTCTTGGTACATAGTAATGCTATAGTAGAGTTAGCTTTTGTTGTTGTGATTGTTATAGTAGTAGTTCATTATTAATATACAAAAAATGATTCTTTCAAAATCACAAACTAGTTTTCCACATTTGGAAAAGAAAATTCACATTGTTTTATTTGTTTGTGTTGAAAGATAGCAAATGTCATCTTGGGATTTACTGCTTTTGTTTCTTGCTTTGCCTGAAACTCGGAAATAAATACATATCCATGTTTTAAAAGAATATAGCCACACTCTCATGCATTACAATTTATTTTCACTTACAAGACAGAGTATTTAAATTTGCTTTCAGAACTGATGTTTAAAGTAGATAAGAGGTAGGAAGTTACTTTTTCTCTAGGTTTTTTATGTAAGCGCTTGAAAAACATAAATTACCCTTCCCTTAATGGACTGACCACATTAACTTTTACTCAACATGAAAATGCCTCTATTTAATGCAATTACTGAAGGAAGACAAACGGTATTTTTATTGACTAATGCCCACTTATTTCTCCTCTAACTATGTAAGTTATTTTCATCCAAAATCAGTAGCCTCTATTTCCCCAAATTATTTACCATTTATTCTTTTATTGTATTTATAAAATTAAATTAAAAAGTAAAAATATGTACTAGATTGAGAAAAAGGAGTTATAGTGCTATAATATTACTTTGAATGCTTTTAAAAGGCTCTACAAAAGTAAATTACTAAAAAACTTGTCAAAGTAGATTTGGGTTAGACAATCAAGATATCTTTTTGAAAATAATAAAAAATTAGAATTATACCTTAAGATTGCTCTTGAAGACCTTTATTCCACTCTAGTTTAAAGAAATGAAAATTGAATATTTTATATCATGTATGAGCATGCAGCTTAGCCATGAAATGCTGCATGGACCTCCCAAACTCAAGAGAAAGACCTTAGATCTAAATAAAAAGAGTTATGAATGTAGATATATTTATCTAGTTATGATTAATGTTAAAATATCTAAGTTATGCATATATCTTTTTTTTTTTTATTATCCCCTGCTTTGGGTAGCTTTGGCACATTAACTAAATGATTCTGTGCTCTGATCACATTTTATGAAGCTTCTCTAGAATTGCAATGAGAACATAGGCCTAAATAAGTTATTTTAGTCTTTAGTAACATATTAAACTGTTATTATTGGGGATAGATAGGCAAGCTAAGCTTAGCAGAATAAATCATAGCTCTATGTATTCATTATAATTATTCCAACAGTACTAGAAAAACTATGTGAATTCAAAGTCTGAATTTTTGCAACCTAACTCAATTCAACAAACATGTACTGAGTCGACAATTTAAGGCCTGTAGCTTCCAATGTTATCCCCTGAAAATTTATCTTTGAACCAAATCTAACTCAGATTAGCTCTGCCTCCATCCCAACAAGTCTATATAACCATTTCAACACCAATAAATATGTAGATGGATAAGAGTAGAGAAAAATAATTATCAAGATACTTGCAGAAATCTTCTCCTAGTTAAGCCTAAAGCGATGATTAAGGAGAATGGAATGCAAATATTAACGTTGGTTTTGCTATTTCTTATCTGCTGGCTTGATTTATGCTGGTAATATTATACATTTTATGGACTGAAGAACAAACCCTAATTCCAAGATTTGGTGAATTCTATAGACACTGATTATTTAAAACTCCTGGAAATATACCAGTAATTAAACGAGTTGAGAAATGAATTGTTAATACACTGAATGGAAAATAATTTTTTAAGCCTTGGGTTTATACAACTTCATTTCAGACAAGTAAATGGGATTAATGTACTTGGTCCTAAATGATTATTTCTTTGATTTTAGATTGAAATGTTAATGTTGAAAAAATATTGAAAAGGGATAAAAATGTTAAGCTCTGATTCTAACAAATTGTATTAAAAGATAGTTCATTCGTAAAATTTCCATTTTATTTCTGCTGAAGGAAAAAACTCATTAATTCAATATGATTATACCTTTTGAGTACCAAGAGATCAGTCTGGATAAAGGTGGGAAAAGACCACTAACTTGAAAAAAGGAAAGGACAACAGAATATACATATGAAAAATTGAAAATAGGAGGTCACAAACCTCTAGAAATATTTATCATTAAAATTACTTTTTTGAGCCATCTTATAATTATTTTAAACATATATTTTTACCTGTCCTTGCCTTGAACATAAACAAAAAGTAGGACATTTACATGAAGTTTTTCCCCATAGGTCAATCTGTTAATACAGCTGATCACTTTTGCACTTAAAATTATTAGCATTAACTTAATGAGAAAAACATTTGATGACCATCTAAAGTACAAAAGACATTGCATAAATACTTTTTATATAGTATTGTAATTACTAGCTCATATGTCTGTCTAAACCTGGAAAGGGAGCGTATTACTCACGTCTCAATAACAAGGGTATTTTTCTTGGGTTTTTCCCAACATTTAACACAATGCCTGGTGCACACCAGGTGCTTAACAAATGCTCTTGGAATCACCAAATTTAACTGAAATTTATTATCAAGAAGTTCGTAAATGAAAGTGAAAAAAAATTCTCCATTTGTAATATCTGTTTAATTTCAAACTATTTATTAAGTATTCTGGCTTATATAAATCTTCAAATATTTTTTGTTTTATATCCTTTTTTAAAGTCAGTACAATCTAATAGGAATACAATACCCATATCCTTATTCATTTCCATTAAATATATATATTTAAGGTACCTGAATGGTTCATCATGTGTAATGATTTCTAATCCAAGAATCAAATAAAATGATCTAAATAAAAATGTACACAAAACTAAAGGTAAGGAAAGTTGACCAGATACCTGAATATTTATTATTGTGGAAGTTTCAAAAAAATATCATGGATCATTTTGCACATGCTTTTTATTTATTTAAAACACATTGGTTATAAGGCCAGTAAGAGGCCTTTAGTTATAGTCAGGCCTTTAGAAGTATTGTTGCATGAGTTGTAAGTTGACACATTCATGGTTATTAGGTGGATATAAATGTTTATAAACATACAGATGATCCTATGTGTTCAAAGAAAGCATGACAATAAAGAAATGTAGAACGCCGTGCGCAGTCTTTCACTTATTCCATTCATTCCCCAGCTATTTATGGAATTCCTACTGCGTGCTAGACCCATTCTAGACGATAGTCATACAGCGTTGGACAAAACAGCAGACTGTAAGGTATAGAACATGTCAGGAGGTGTTAAATGCTATGGAAAACAAATGAAGCAAAGCAGTTTTCTATTTACATTGCTTCCTCAGGGATGGCCTCATGGGGAGGAAGGAGATGAGAACACTAGCTGTGAGGATGTATGGGGGAAGTGGCTTTCAGACAAAAGACACAGCAAAGAGGCAGGAGTAGGTCTGGTGTGTTCCAGAAACTCCAAGAAGGCCAGAGTGGCAGAAACAGAATGAAGGAAGAAGACAGAAAATTAGGTCAGAGGCAAAAGCCAGACTGAATCAGTCCTGGCAATATTGTAAGAATGTGCACTGTTACTCTCAGTGAAATGAGAAACCACTGAGGAGGAGTGATAGGATTTGACATTTGTTTGTAAAGGATAACCTGCTTCCATGTGAATAGACTATATCATGGAAAACAAACAACAGAGAAAACAGTTCGCACATTGAAGCTGTTAGCACCTTGAACATTTTTTTCTATATTATCATCACATGTAATTAGCTGTCACATGAAATGTTTCTTGTATCAAATCTCTATATGATGTTATATAATAATATGAATACCTCCTATTTTAGAATTTAGATTACACATATTTCATATGTATGAAATAGATATTTCGTTATTGGAGTAGTATATTTTGATGAATTAACTGCACTCATTTAAATTTGTCTCAATGACATAATACCCCCAATTCCCACCACATCTCCCTGTTGTGCACCATTTTCTTGTCTTAGTTATACTGCCTCTCATGAGAGCTCTACCTTCTTATGTTCATGCTACTTACTTCACCTTTGAGCTTGGCTGTCACAAAGGAATTCGATTTATTTCTTTACTCTGAGGAGTCAGTAACTGATGTGACTTAATGTATCACCTTCCAGAATGACATTTTTTCCCCATTTTATTTAAACCAGGGGAAAAACCCATTTGTGACATAAGAAAAAACAGATTCAGCAGACAGATTGGGATGGATGCTTTGGTTGAGTAGGAGGAATGAAGGAAACATGAGGACATAACTCTACGAATACTACTTTTTCTATATCGTTATCCTTCTGCTAACCCAGGATATCAATGCTGTCTCCATATACATCCTTATAATTACATAATATTAAGTTGAACAGAAGTATCATGTCTCTCTATGGCCCTACAGTCAGGAGCACAAATCCTGTGCAGGCAGCTATTTTTGCATTTTTTAAAACTTTATAAAACTATATTATTGCCAGATTGTCCAAAAGTAAACTTTACTTCGTGCATCACAGCAGCAATATATTTCTACAGCTCGGCGGGGGTGGAGGTGGAGGGGAGAGTTAAAACTGTAATCAGCAATAATTAAGAGAAAAATTACTCTGTCTGCTTTTATTTAGTTTCAAATTTTGATGAAGTTCTAACCAACTTGCAAAAAGACGCTATATTGGGGTAAAAAGTAGTCAAAGTTGAGCACAACTGAGACAACTGCTGTGTCTCCATGTTATCAAAGTCACATTTAACTAGAACACTCCATCACCCACACATGTTTGAATGAGTTCCATTATCAGACTATAAAAATGCAAATTTATGAGTCTACTCCAACATGGCAACAAAGATTGAACAAAATCCCCTCAAGAGAAGAGGGACTCCCATTTGTGAGGGCATGACAAGCCAAGTGATTTATGTCTGTATGCAATCTCTGCATGAAAGGTACACACTGAGTATTTTTAACCTCCCTTTACATGAGACCACTGTAGTTCAGAATTGGTTAACTTACTTAAGGTTACACAACTAGACCCAGATCCAGGTCTGTCTATCACTAATGTCTGGATACTTTCCTCTGCACCCCAGTCTGAGTCCATTTGCACAAAAGCTTCTAGAATCCCATATACACTGTGAATAGGCTTTGCCCAGATACTTTGAATTACTTTGAAATTCTAAGTTAAACTCCCTTTGTTTTCTGCCTTCTGTGTCTCAACTTTCACCCTTTATCTTTCTGTTTTCATCTATTCTGCTCCTTGCTTCCTGTGCTTCTCTCTTTTTCTTCCTTATCCCAAAGTTCTCTTTTCTCTTTCCCTTTTTTCTACAATAAGGAAGACCTTGGATGAGATAGTCCAGGTTTCAGTAAGCAGAGCAAATGACTTTTAATGTGTGAGCTGGCTCAACTAATGGAGGCAAGAATTTCTAGAAGGTCCATGGAACCTAGA
Organism: Hippopotamus amphibius kiboko; assembly: GCF_030028045.1. Taxonomy (NCBI): domain Eukaryota; kingdom Metazoa; phylum Chordata; class Mammalia; order Artiodactyla; family Hippopotamidae; genus Hippopotamus; species Hippopotamus amphibius. The sequence continues at coordinate 53,941,384 of NC_080189.1, read as the reverse complement.
AGTCCTCTTCTGATTTCTTTCTATTCCCTTGACCTGTTAATTATCTCTGCCTTGGCAGTCTTCTCACAGACACTATGTTGCCTTCCTTTGATCTTTGTTTTTAAAAACATTTTTTCAGATACTAATAAGATAAAAGTATCTCTTATTCTTCAGGGAGATGTGCATATTAGTTATAATACACTAATTCCTAATCAGGGGTAAAAGAATCATTGCTAGCCAATACCAACAAACGGGGAGAAAAGTTATCAGATTTCTTGATGGAGAAGAATTTTTATCTGTTGATCTGAGTTCAGTTACTGGACTATAAAAGAACATATATATGTTCTTTTTCACAAACTTGTGGTTTCCAAGATGAGGGTGGGGGAGGGAGGGATTGGGAGTTTGGGATTAGCAGATGCAAGCTAGTATATATGGGATGGATAAACAACAAGGTCCTATTGTAGAGCACAGGGAACTATATTCAATATCTTGTGATAAATCATAATGGAAAAGAATAAAATATTCTTACTAGAAGTCTCAGACAAAAATATTGAAGTTTTATACTTTATGCACTAAATATGTAGTAAACTTTATATAATTTCTTATGGAATTATGCTCAATTATTCTTTTGTAGTGTCATAACATCACCACATTACGGATAGTACTAAATTTTGAGGATTAAACAAACATATGGGAGAGAGCGATAGGACTAAAAAAAATAGGATTGAAATATGCTGTTCATCTAACACGTATAAAGATGTGCCTGGTAAGAGGCTCTCTGTGACCATCCGTATTAGCTACTAGTATTTTACTTTTTTTTGTTGGAAGAACGACATGGAACTGAGCCAATAAAATTAGACATTTTCAGAGGAGTTTGTTTGCAGGAAAGGGAGAAAGTAGAGTTTGGGGAGAATTTCTGGAAAGGACAGTAATTAGGATTCTGCAGAGAAGGTCTGCATTGAGCCTTGAGTTTCTGCACTACTTGGCCTGTCATTTTCCCTGAGATGAGGCGGTGACTGTAGTGAGTAAACCAGGTGCTCGTGGGTCGACATCGACAGCATGGTCCTTGTCCAGACACCTGTGTCAAGAAAGCCCTGGGCTGAGAAACAGCAAGGCTCACTCTTGAGGTGTTTTCTGTGTGCTGGTTTATGTCACCAGTGACTGTGGCCACAATCTGTCACTCTCCCTGCTTCCTGCTGCTACTAGAGAGTAGCCAGCCTGCCCAGAGGATATGATACAGGGAGTGAACATTTTTTTTTCCACACCAGATAAGCTTCTCCATGTCCATCTCAGACTGCCACTAAGAGCACAGATTTTCCCTGCTTGTTTATCTCCAAGAATATTAATGCATAACTGCATTTACTGATTTAATAAATACTTACACATTTTTTGAAAGTCTAAAATGTCCAGACTGTGTAAATGGGACATAAAGATGAGTTCACAATGCCAACATGATATGTTAAGACATACACCAGTGAGCTGATAACGGCACTTCGAAAATTCAGACAAGGCTTCACTGAGGTGTGCAGTGTAGGAGTCAGGGCCAGTATTTGGGTAGTATAGGAGCAGGATTAAGCCAAAGTGATTAGATAATCATATCATATCACTTCTATGTGGAATCTTAAAAAAATGGTACAAATGAACTTATTTACAAAACAGAAATAGATTCATGGATGTAGAAAACAAACTTAGGGTTACCAAGGGGGAAGGGGGAGAAGGGATAAATTGGGAGATTGGGATGGACATATACACACTACTCTATATAAAATGATAACTAATAAGAACCTGCTGCATAGCACAGGGAACTCTACTCAGTGCTCTGTAATGACCTATATGGAAAAAGAATCTAAAAACAAGTGGGTATATATATATAACTGATTCACTTTGATGTACAGCAGAAACTAACACAACATTGTAAATCAACTATACTCTAATACAAATTAATTTAAAGAAACAAAGTGATCAGATAAAGTGAGAGGCAGAGGCACAAAACATGCACAAATGGCTTGATAAAATAAAAATCCACAATGCCTGCACTACTGGTTCTACTTTCCAGGCATACTATTTGAACTGACCTAATACCATATTGTTTTCCATAGCTGCCCTGGCTTTTCTAGCCATATTCCTTAAATAAGACTGAAATATCAAAACTACATACTCTTCACATTTTATCTGCATTTTTTATTAGACATTCTAGTCTATCTATTATGACCTGAATTCAGGTTTGATTATCCAGTGTGTGACTTATCCAGCTAGCTTCCTAGCTTCTGGTTTTCCTTCTTAGTGAAGCCAGCCATTTGGCCATTCTTCTGTTGATGCATACTACCACCTGAAGATGAACAAGGCACCTAGGTGGATAAACAATAATTTGTAGTTACTTAATTTTCTACTTATTTGTTCCTCACTTAAAAATTCTGGTGGGGTGGGAACTACTAAAAGCTTATAGTTAAAATAGAATTTTGGTTTATCTGCATTTTTCAATTTAAGAATAACAATTTCTGGTCTGATTCCTGGGGGCAATGAAAATATTAATACCTATATTTTACAATTTATTGTCCCAACTAAACCTCAACATTAAATAACATTATTTTTAAAATTTTTACTACACATTCATTAATCTTAACGAGTGACTTTATCCATCTTTCTTATTCGTCACTCATATTTAAATAGCTTATATTTTGTAGGAAAACAAAGTTTTCTCTCTGAGATATTTAGAGTTTAGAATGAGACATAAGTGTTTAATAAGAGAACAAGGCTCAATTAATTAATGCCACATTTACTCTAAGAATCTATCTTCTTTTTAAACTTATTTTTAGTGAATTAATTTGGAGTAATTTACTTCTTAGTGAAGATTAACACAACCAGTTCTTTAAAACCCTTAGCATGTTACTTGGGTGACTAAACAATTCCACTGGGAAGGCACTTTGAGTTATTTCCTAGACTACTTTCTGTAGTAACGTAAATCTATTCAGTGTGCATCTGTGTTTACTCACTGACTTTTGCTGCTCTATTGCATCAATCAAAAGAAATCCAAATCATTACACGTAAAGTGTGTGTGCCAGCTAATATTGTTGCCCTAAAACCAATTTTTAAAACCTATTATCTTGTTGTAATCTCAAAAGAAATTGGAACTCTCAACCTACAATGTTAAACATAGCCTTCGAAAACAAGCTCATTATTTCACTGTACTATTCATGGTGTTTAAATTTTGAGAAACACCAGATACATAATATTTTATGTCATGTAAATCTCAGTGTTTCAACCTGAATTCACTTTAATCTACATGAAAGCCATATGTTAATTAAATCACATAAATAGGTAAGCTAGCAATGTAGAAAGTAAGGACTTACCATTTTTTTCTCCTTTTAAAAAATGGGTGTTGGGCTTCCTAGGTGGTGCAGTGGTTAAGAATCTGCCTGCCAATGCAGGGGACACAGGTTCTATCCCTGCTCCAGGAAGATCCCACACGCCGCGGAGCAACTAAGCCCGTGCGCCACAACTATTGAGCCCGTGTGCTGCAACTACTCAAGCCCACGCACCTAGAGCCCGTGCTCCACAACAAGAGAAGCCACGGCAATGAGGAGCCCGCTCACCACAACGAAGTGTAGCCCCCACTCACTGCAACTTAAAAAAAAAAAATGGGTGTCTACTGAATGCACACACTTTGGACCCATGGCTTTTATGTATATAGAAGATTTGGGTAACTAAGGATGGTAGCGCTGGGCGTTCAGATTGGACAGTTATGTTGTAGCCCATTTCTAGTGCACTTTATATTGAAATTTGTTGAATCACATTGAAATGGATCCCATAAGTAATGAGAAATTTTTTAAAAGAAGGTTTTTAAGCAAAAGAGCAAATAATCCATTATTTTTATTTTGAAGAGAAACGTCAAAGTAGTGGACAGACTGAAAAGGGGAGAGTCTGGATATGAGAAGACTAGTGAAGAGCTGAGGCAATGTCTCAGGTGAAAGGTGATGTAGGCTTGAATGAAGTCTAGGACATTGGATATGAACAAGGGAGGTCAGCTTCGAGAGAGAGATCAGAGCTATGTAATCCAGTGACAAGGTGAAACAGAATGACTAGTGAGACACAGCTGTAGAAATTATGTCTTCTGAATGTCTATACATGGAGGTGTATGTAACAGAGTTTTCTTATTATGAGAGGTTACATAAGATGACTGGGTAACCATTGTCCTCAGAAAGTTTTTATAGGATCATTTCCTTGACTTATTTTAGCTGTTCCTTTCCAATATCTCTTGAGGTACATGAGAGTGTGAGAAAAAACCTAAATACCATATATGTAGAACCCAGACATTTTTGGAATAAAACTATCAGTATTTTAAGAACAAAATATTAATCTTTTCTTCTCACACTACGCAAATATTAGAAACTATGTAACTATGAACAAGGAAGATGTCTGAGGAAAGAAAGGGCCCCAGAATGTAACTTACTGTAAGCTGGTGAATTGTCTTGAGTGCAGATGTGTGTCTGAGTTGTTGACTTGGGCTAAGAACTGGAAATAAAGAGTTGGGATTGGTTGGTTCTGGAAAAGGCTATGGTTAAAATTGCAAAAGAATCTAAAAAAAGAGTGGAGATATACAAGCATGAGTCAAAAATTATCCAGACCCTGGCTGTAGAATTTAATTAACTTTTAATTAACTTTAAGAATTTATTTTAATTACTTCAAAACAAAGTAATCCATGACAGACTTAGGTTTCGAAAAGTTTGTGCTAGATGGGTACTGAAACAATTCACGGAAGAGCAATAACAGAAGCGTTTGGAGATCTGCAAATAATATTTGGACCTTTATTCTAAGGAAGGTGAAAGTTTCTTAAAGAGAATCACTACTGGTGACGAGACATGGATTCATCACTACGAGCTTGAGAGTAAACGGCAGAGTATGGAATGGAAACGTCCTCAATCGCCAACCAAGGAAAACTTCAAAAGTCAACCATCAGCTGGAAAATTGATGCTTACAGTTTTCTGGGATTCTCAAGGGCCAGTATTGGAACATTATCAGGAAAAAGTTCAAAAGTCAACAGTGCTCGTTACAGTGAGATGCTTATTGAAAAGCTGAAGCCAAAACTTCAGATTATACGCAGGGGATTAAATGCCCTGCTATCCAAGGGTGTTGTGATCTTGCATGACAATGCACATCCGCACACTTCTGCCCACACTGTGGACACTATGCAAAAGCTTTGTTTTGAGGTGTGAAAGCATCCTGCCTATAGTCCTGCCTATACTCCATTGGACTTTCACCTGTTTGGTCCCCTGAAAGCAGCCCTACGAGGACAAAGATTCACTTGTGATGAAGAAGCGAAGACAGAGGTGCATTCATGGCTCGCAGCTCAGCCTAAAACATTTTTTAGTGAGGGAATATGAAAGCTTGTTGACAGATGGACAAATTGTATTGAAAAGCAAGCAGATTATGCTGAGAAATGGTAATTTGTTTTTTCTAAAAGTTAATTAAAATAAATTCTACAGCCAGAGTCCAGATAATATTTGACTCACTCGTGTGTGTGTGTGTGTGTGTGTGTGTGTGTGTATCTGATTCACTCTGTTTTGCTGTACACCTGAATCTAACACAGTATTGTAAATCAACTGTATTCCAATAAATTAAAAAAAAAAAACTATAGTAATTAAAAAAAAAAAGATTGCATGTATTCAGGACCCACCAATCTGGCCTAGGTGTACAGTTCTAGGAAACAATATCTGGATATGATGACATGAACCAAGGGAGCCACAACCATGGAGCAGGAGCCCACAGGCACCTGTGACCTGGGCCAGCGGTGATATCATTGCAGAGTAAACAAGCCCACAGGCATCTCTCTGGCAGCAACATCAAGGGCAGTGTGAAGCTTCATCTAGCACTTGGAAGAAAAAGTGACTTTCTTTGAATGGAATCAGTGTCTGGAATTCCTTAACAATTTTAAGGGAAGGTAAGGCCTAAAGAGGGAGACCTTAGAAATACTGGTAATCACAGCAAGAGAGGCTTCTAGATGGTGAGAGGAAGACAGTTGACTGTACCCATGAGATGTGATGCCCATATTTGGATTCCAAATGAAGTATTTTACATGTGAACAGCTAGATCTCTGGAATGTGTGTACCACAGAAGGGGAAGTCGTGAATGACAAGGTTTCTAGCTGGAGGTTGGAAGAGAAGATAAGGTGCAAAAAGTACAAGGTGGATGATGAAACTGTAAGAATACAGAGACTACACAGGAGGTGCCGCAGGTTTGAGAGTTTGGATAATAAGTTAAATTGTGGATGTATTTGGTTAAAAATGACTCCAGACTAAGGTAGATATGAAGATGTGTTGCTAAATACTTAGATTATTTCCTTTACTTCCTATGACAAAACTGTAAGTTAAGTACCATTATCCTACCATTTTGCTGATGAAGAATCCTAGGCAAAATGGAGTTACGATTCCTTCTGAAGATGTTGAGTAACTCTGTCTTGGAAATAATAAAATAGGATTCCAACTGAGGCAGCTTAGCCCCAGGGCCTCGGCACTATGCTGGTGGAAGGGCTGAAAGAGTACAGGCTTCAGAGGAAGAGGAACCTGGCTTCAAAGCTCAGGTTTGCAAAGAGAAGCTGAACACACTCCTTAATTTTGCTAAAAGTAAACCTTCATCTATAAATTGGGGAATCGGAGTCCCAATTTAGAGTTCTTGTGGAATTTCATAACATAATGTATTAGTTTCCTATTGTCAGTATGACAAGTTACCAGAAACTCAGTGGTATAAAACAGCAAAAGTATAATTTCTTAAATTTTGGGGCATCAGAGGACCAAACTATGTGTCAGTAGGGCTGTGCTCCTTCTGGAAGCTTAAGGAGAGGATCTGTTATCTTGTCTTTTCCAGCTTGTAGAAACTGCTTGTATGCCTGCATTCGTGGACCCTTCCTCAATCTTCAAAGTACATCCCTTAACCTCTGATTCCATGGTCACATCTTCTTTTTCTGACTCTGACTCATCCTGCATTCCTCTTATGAGGACCCAGGTAATACAGTGGACCCACCCATATAATCCAGGATGATCTCCCCATTTTAAGATCCTGCATTTGATATCATCTACAACATCCCTTATGTCACATAAAACAATATATTCACAGGTTCTGAGGGTTAGTCCATGGATATCTTTCATTATCCAGCCTACCACAATGTATGTACAGGGGCTGGCAGACTATGAGTAATCATAAAATTAATACTAACAAGCAATAAAAGTTTATTGAACACCTCTCTTGATTATCAGTTCTCTATGCACAGCCTTCACCAGGAGTTGGAAAGTGGTCAGCTTGTGACTGAGCTCATAATAGGCATAAATAAAAAAGTGTAGCTATTATCATCACTGTGGGCATTATTATTCATTTTATAAAGGGAATTAATACGCGTAATTCTCAGAGCATACCCTTTCAAATGCCCTGCCAAATAAATTTCTCACATTGGAAAGATGACCTTTCTAAATTTCCTCTTATAAAAGTACTGGGCACATCACATAATTGCAGTTTCATACTCCAGCTTCAAATCCAAATCAATTATAGCTATAGCATTCCAATTAAATCCATTGGCCGGTTGTGTAAGTAGTAACCTACCCTTAAAATTTCTTCCATCTCTGTACCACTTACTTTCAGGTAATTGTTACTTTTTTGAAAGTTGTAACATATACATACAAAAGGGTTTGTGACGTATACATGAATATTAACAATAATAAAACTATAAATATCACCTACTTAATAAAATATTACCCATCTTCATGAAGTTCCCCATGTGCTTCATTCCTCTGCCAGAGAAAAACACTACCCTGAATTTTGCTTTCAATTTTCCTTTGATTTTCTGTGCAGTTTTAATAAGCTTTTAATTTTAGAATAGTTTAAATGTACCAAAAAGGTACGGAGATAGTATAGGGTTCCCACATACCCCACACCCAATTTTCCATATTATTAGCACCTTATATTCACATCATCTATTTGACACAACTAATGAATCAATCTTATAATCACTGTAAATTAAACTCCATACTTTCATTGGCATTCCTCAGCTGTCTTTCTCATGGTTAGACTAGGGTAGTGGGTTTGAGAGGGGAGGCAAGACCACAGTGATAAAGCATTATCTCAGCTCATCATGTTAAGGGTACATTCTGTCAACATGATGTACCACTAATGATGTTAAGCTTCATCCCCTGAGGTAGCGTTTGTCAAATTTCTCCACGGTACTTACCCTTTCTACCATCTACCTTTTAAATATCCTACTCTTTGCAATGAAACTGCAATGTGCAGTCTGCACACAGCGAGTGGGGAGTTATGATCCACGTGTTTGATGGAATCATTTCTACATAAATTATTTGGCATTCTTCTGCAAGGAAAACTTGCTTATTCTCCCCCATTTAATTATTCAATCATTTATTTATATCAGTACAGACTCTAGATAGTCATGCTACACTTTTGATTATAATCCCATATAGTTTCTTTTGTTGCTCAAACTGTTTCAGCTTTGGTCACTGGGAGCTTTTTTCAGTTGGCTCCTTTATCTGTTCTACACACCCCATCATTTTCTTCATGGAACACTTTCTTATTTTCTAGCACTACAAGATGCCCCAGACTCATCTTGATTATTCCCTGCCCAAGCCTAGAATCAGGCATTTCTTCAAGGAGCTCTAGTTTCTTTTACTGGAGAATGATATTAGAAGCCAAGATCTCAGTGCTGGATGTGCTCTTTAGCTTCTAGGTCCTCTCAGAGGACAGAACTAGGAAATTAGATATGTACACTAACTCATGTGTACATTAACACACAACTATAAATATATCTATATGTATACAACTGTGTCCATATGGAGCTAAATACAGGGTCCTACTGATGCCTCCAACTCCAACCCATTATCACAGGTTCATTCTAGTCTTCCCCCTTTCTTTTTTTAAAAAAAAATTTATTTATTTATTTATTATTTTTGGGGGGGTACACCAAGTCCCCCTTTCTTATCTGTAACTTCCCACTTCAGTCGTGAGAAGCCTGGCTCCCACCATCTGCCATCCACTTACTTATTTGTTCAACCTTCACACATAAGTATAAGGGTTTCAGAATTAAACTCCTTCAGAAACAACTTTATCAACTAGAGTATAGTATTGTGTAAAGTTCCTTTTATCTTTAGTCTTAAGTTTTCAATAATTTCCTAAATTACAGTTCAAAGAAGGTAAAACAAAGCTAAACAAACATGAATCCCCCACTTCAATGAGGTTTTTTTTTATATATACAGTTATACTCTTTCATCATTCTGCATTCAGTCATGAATACTTTAATCCCCAACTGATTTTAAATGCGCACACATTAAGGTTCACATGTTGTGCTATGTAGTTCTAGAAGTTTTAAGAAATGTTTTAGTAGCACATATCCACTGCTTTAGTATCATGCAGAATAGTTCCACAGTCCTAAAAAAATTCCCTGTGCTTCACCTATTCAATCCTCCCCCATCTCCAAACCCTTGACAACCACTGATCTGTTTTCCATCTCTAAAATTTTGCTTTTTCCATATCACATGGTTGAAATCGTAAGCATGTAGCCTCATCAGACTGGTTACTTTCACTTAGCAATATGTATTTAAGGTTCCTCCACACCCTCATGTGGCTTGATAGCTCATCCATTTCTTTATGTCGTTGAATAATATTCTGTTATATGAATGTACCACAGTTTATCCATTCACCTATTAAAGAACATCTTGATTGTCTCCAGTTTGGGGCAATTATAAATAAAGCTGCTATAAACATTTGCCATATGAACATACGTTTTCAAATCCCTTAGGTAAACTTCTAAAAGCATGACAGCGGGATCGTATGATCACATAGTGTGATGTTTAGCTTTGTAAGAAAATGACAAACTGTCTTCCAAATTGGCTGTACTATTCTGTATTCCTACCAGTCATGAATGAGAGTTCATGTTCCTCTGCATTCTCACCAGACATTTAGGTATTATTAGATTTTTGAATTTCAGTAATTCCAATAAAAATCTAGTAGATTTCCAGAGTTTTACAAGGATACATAATTAATATATGATATAGTTGCTTCTTTTCAAAATATGAATGGGATCATATTGTGTGTAAACTTCTGTGACTATTTTTTGGCATAAATATATTTGGCAGAGTCATATAGGTTGGTGCATAAACTGTAGGTTCTTCCTTTTCATTACCCCATATTTATCCCACTGTGTAAAACTCCCATGCATAAAATACAATACCATTTATCTATCCCTTTTGTTACTGAAGACACTTGAGTTCTTTCCAGTTTTCCACTTATTTAAGACACATAGTACTCACAGACAAGTCATGCACATGCAGATTTATTCCTAGACATGGTGATTTTTTGCTGTCATTGTAAATAGTGCCTTTTTCACTGTTTTCAATTTTCCTCAGCTACTGTACTTACTTATCTACCTCCCACTCCCCAATAAGATATAGGTTTCTCAAAGTCAGAAACTGTTCTATTGTTTGTCAATATCTCTGCACCACTCAGAGCGGTGCCTGGCACGTAAGAGTCTTTCAATAAATATTTACTATTGAATACTGAATGATGCAGAAATATAATTGACTTTTCCTGTTATCCTTTTATGTGATCTTGATAACTTTTATTAATCTGTTCTCCCCACTGATGATAGATATATCCATTTTTATTTTAAGCATGTTGAGGCTGCCCTAGTAGGGCATACACATTCATGATTCTTCTCCCTTCCCAGTGAATTTAAATTTTAATCAGTATGTATTTATTCCTAACAAAGCCTTTAAAGTCTATTTTGCCTTATATTAATAATAGCAAAACATATTTTATTTGATGATTATATCATCTCCATGTTTATTCAGACTTTACTGTCCTTATGCATTATTTGTGTCTATTAAAACATCCACGTCTTTTTAATCCAATCTGATTATCTCTGACTTTTACCTGAATTATGTGTTACTTTTACCTTTATTGAAATCATTGATTTAGTTGAGTACAATTGTATTTTTTTTAACTTCATATTTGTCCTCATTTAAGTGACTCTTTTTTTCTAACTTTTGGCCTTCTTTTGGTTAGTTGAGATTCTAAACTCCCTTCTTTCTATTCCATTTTCTTCTCCTCTAATGATTTTATTGTTATTCAATCATTTTCTGTTTTTAGTATTCACCCTAGACATTATAATATGCAAATTTAACACACTAAAGTCTAAAGTTAATCCTGTCTTTACAATCTTCCTTGCCAATAAAAGGTCCCTATAATGTGGTATACACAACCATTCTACTAATAACTTAGATGCTTTCATTTTATTATTGTTTGATACGCTCAGTGTTTATTTAGATTTACATATTTTTTCTAATTTCCTTGATCTGTATTTTTTTCTAGCATCTTAAGCCATCTTCCTCAGATAATGTCTGCACTTCAGGAATAAAGAAAATTATGTGGTACTTTAGGAACTGATAGTATTTTAGCTTTATTCATAAGCAGTTTGTGTCTGTATAAGATCTTAATATCACTTTCATTCTCAACTAGTTTTGTTGGGAGTATATCTCTAGCTTATTAGCAAATTTTTCTCATTCTACCGTCTTCTACCTCCTATTATTTTTGTTGGAAAGTCACTGTCATTTTAAGTGTCAATCCTTTGCATGAAACATCTTTTCCCTCCGACTCCTTTATAAGTTTCACAGCTTCACTGCCATTTGTTTTATTGTAGACTTTAAAAAAATTTATTCTCCTTGGGATTCACTGCACTTCTTATAAAGGTATCATCATTCATTAATTCTGAAAATTGAGTCATTATTTCTTTCAAAATTCACTTTTTTCTTTAGTCTCCCTCTGAAATGTTAACTCTTTCCCCTATAAGTCTCTCCTTTTTTTAATTTTTCAAAATTTTTTGTGTATTTTTTATTGGCTGTGTTGGGTCTTTGTTGCTGCACGTGGGCTTTCTCTAGATGCAGCGAGCAGGGGCTACTCTTCGTTGTGGTGCACTGGCTTCTCATTGCGGTAGCTTCTCTTGCTGCAGAGCACGGGCTCTAGGCGTTTGGGCTTCAGTAATTGCAGTATGCGGGCTCAGTAGTCGTGGCACACAGGCTTAGTTGCTCTGTGGCATGTGGGATCTTCCCAGCCAAGGAATCGAACCTGTGTCGTCTGCACTGGCAGACAGATTCTTAACCACTGTGCCATCAGGGAAGTCCCTCCCCTGTAAGTCTCTTAAATTTTCATATCTTCTATCTGTTTGTCCCTTTGTCCCTGGCAACTCACATTAGTGGGAATACTAATTGGGATCAATCAAATAGGATAGCTTTTTTTTTTTAACTATATAGGTATTGTTACTTCTAGCTCCTCTCATTTAGATGTAGAATTGTGGTCAGAAATTCTTAAGAAAAAAAAAATTTTTTTTAATTCTCTCATTGTTTTCCTTGTCACAGTAATCTTTTAACTAGTTTATTTTCAGGGGAGGTTGCCCTTTGTGGGGTTTATATGGGGTTTTAATGCCGGTTTCAGATTTGACCTGTTTCCTTAGGCTCCAGGTTTTGCTTCATATCCCTCAAGAACTTTGGTCATTACATTCTGTAATCTAGGTCAGCAGCTCTCAAAAGTTACCTCCTGGGGAAATGCGAGTTCTAGCACTTGCTCACCATATGAATTACTATTTTATTATAGTTTCTGTCCTCTAAGGAATATAGTTGCTTTCTCACCACCTAAGCCAAGCATTTTAAAGTGTATTTAAAATATGTCATCAATCATTTTGGGATATGCTTGTCTGAAGTGGCTTAACCTAAACATTTGTCATCCATATTACCTGATTATCTACTTCTTTAATTTCAAAATGATGAACCCATTATTATATAAACCTCTTTAATATTAACTTTAAAATGAGATACATATATTGGCTAAATACAAACCTTGTCTACATCCTGGTTTTTTTTTTTTTTAAGAAAAAACAGCATATAAACTATACAATCATTAAAATATCACTAAAATATCAAAAGCCACATAGTAAAAAGTAAATTAGCATACTAGGAACTGACCCAAAGAATACCTATTAAAATAGTGTGTTCAACTTGATATAATCCAACTTAAAAGTGTGGCCACCAAAGGGTAATAGAAATAAAGAACCATGATAAGAAAAAATACTCAGACATATCCTCTTCTTGACCTTTAGTGTGAAAAGTCATGTGTCACATGGATCTTTATGTGATGAGATACTTTGATGAACAGACTATAGTTTTTGATAGCCTTATAAAATGGCAGCAACAGTAATTACATGGCTATTTCCAATTTTTATTCTCAGTGTCCATTATAATATTTGAAGTCAACATTCATTGCAGGCATTCTTATAAGTCAACTCATTGTGGGTAAAGATGGAACATTCTGATCATTTGCTTTAGAAAAACAACATGGAAAGTTAGATAAATTTAATGTTAGCATGTCCCTGAAATTAGCAGTATTTACATCTATCTATCTATCTATCTATCTATCTATCTATCTATCTATCTATCTACGTATATTCCTATTCTACAAATGGACCTTTTACAGATGTTGAAAAACAATTTCAGATTGAATATTATAGTGAATTTCTCAATTATGGATTTATATGAGTTAAATGGAAAATGCGTTAGCAATCAGATGTTATGAATGTCACTAATCTAATTGGAAAAACATTATGGGAAAAATACCACATAACACTTTTTTGTAGCTTTTCACGTAAAGGTTCTTTGTCTTCCCTTCTAGATTATAGGCTTCTATAAATCAGACACTTGTTTTTATGAGGTCCTTTAAATCCTCCATAAGATTTATATTCTTTGTATTTATATTTTTCACAAAGAAAAATTCAACTAAAAAACTATGGCAAATTACCAATTTTGTATTAGATAATTGAAATATATATCACATGTCCATATCATCATAATTTAAAGTCTATTATTTGACTAAGAATTGCTGCAAAAACACAAAAGTTTATTTCCTCCACTAATTGGATTTACTGTTAATATTAACATAAAAAAATGAAAGGCAGTTATGTGGCTAGCATTTTACCTGCAAAGGTTATTATTTGAAAAATATGTAATTTAAATTAACCAGTTATAAAAATAATGAAAATACAATATATTTACTATCATACTTACCAATAATTTTAACATTCTAAGTTAAAATTAAGAATACTGAAAAATGGAGACAAAAGTATAGTAATTATTTGTGAAGAGTAATTTTGTACCTGTGTGATATTATTGTGAAATTCCTAAAATTACTCCTAATTCATATTGTCATTGTGAAGTTTAATATTTTTAAGTTTATAATAATAAGTTCCAATGAATCCTTTTCCTATTGGGTTAGCCAAAAATTACGTTCGGATTTTTCTGTAGCATCTTATGGAAAAACCCGAATGAACTTTATGGCCAATCCAATCTTTTAAGTAGCGTTCTCTTCCTCACTTCAATTAAAGACACGGTCAGGGGTCAATAACCAACCGCTCCATAATACTATAATCTGTAAGTGAAATAGTGTAGTGTGGCCAAAACAATAAAATCTTTTTCATTACAAAACATTCAAATAGCAGCAGCAACAGAAAAGTACGTCAGTTTTTCCATATGGTTTTTAAATAGTTTTTCTATTTAAGATAAAGTGTTTCAGATGTTAGTTGCTTTTACAGTTTCTAGCACTGATCCTCTTTCAGAGCTAGATTATGGATATAGTATATATAAATATAGAAAACAAGGAATAAAATTATCATTAATATACAAATCACAGGCAATGCTGATTCATTTTATCATTAATGGATTCTCATAAAATGAATTTTTAAATATTATATAGATCATATGGTGTTCTTCAATAGGACTACTGTAGAACTGTTAAAGAAATGTGACAATAGGCATGCACTAGCACTGAAATTTTTCATATTTTTGATTAAAATATAGTCTCAGACATCTCTGTATCTAATATTTTCCTGTATTTTTAAAAGAATATGCATATATATGTATATATAAACTTACTATCAATGCTGTGTGTGTGTTTTTGTGGATCTGGGAAGATTATAGTGAGGAGAAAGGGGAAGAGAGTCTGTGTGAGGTGAATGCAAATCTGTACTCTTTTCTTGTAAAGAACACACAGAGCTTATTTTAATACTCTTTAAAACATAAACTTGGTGTGATATAATTATGATCAATATTCACAACTGGGATTTGTGGAACACCTGAGTTTCTTAAGGAGTGGTATAATGGCGGTGCTACCTACTAATGGCAAGAAACAACAGGGGATTCCAAGGAATGAATGAGGTTCCAAGGAACCTCAGAAGTGGGGCCTGGAGCTGGTACAGACCATGCTCCTCTGTGGGCAAAAAAATATTAGGGTAAGACAGACTTAGGACCTGGTGCATGTGCTGACCTTTGACTTTTTTAGTTTCAGTGTCTAGGTGGGGAGTGAAATGGCGATAGTAAGGAGAGTTCCAATATTTTGTCAGGTATAATAATATTTACATGCTGTAAGCACAATCATTTATAAAACAATTGAATGATTTTGAGATAAGGAGACAGGTTTAAAGGTTGATTAACCATAGGGTACTATGAATAGGTTGATCACTTAATTACATGGTATGCATCTTACTTGATACTTGAGAATACTTCCCACTTTGTGAACCATAAGGAAAGAAGTTTATTCTCTAATAAGGCCTGAAGAGCAGGAGCTTCCAATGCTACCTGAGATGGGAAGGCAACGACAACAGGAAGCAGAGACACTAGGAGTAGGATTATAACTTACCCCAGACCTGCAACATAGAGGGAATCCCAGGCTCCTCACAGGAACAGGTGCAAAGAACTGTGTTAAATCATGGCTTACTGTTTGTCTCAGGTTCTAATGTCAATATAATAATACTGATTGTAAAATATGATTCTGTGAGGTTCAATGTCAAACTAAAGAGAGGACTAAAGCATACTTCATGGCTTAATATAGATGGCAGAGCAAGGGACTGTATAAAAAGAGATAGACAAGTAAATACAACCCAATATAGTAATATAGTAAGTGCTCTAAGTAACAAATTCTTCTGGAAACTCAGATGAACTAGCAGTTAATATGCTCCTGGGTCTTAAGGAAAGCTAAAGTTGGGAGGTGCCCTTTCGTAGGCAATGAGTAAGTGACTGAGAGAAAAGACAGAAATGGCATAAATAGCAGCCCAGAGACATAACAGTGAATGATACATTCCAGGATCAGCTGATAGTACACTGTGGCTATGGAGTAAACTGTGTGCAGAGGAAGAAAAAAAGTAAATAAAGATGTAACTAAAATGGAATTTATGCATGAGAGATTTTCAAGTCCATACTAAGAAATTTGGACTCCATATTTACAGGTAAACAGTGGAGGCTCATAAGAAAAGAGGTAAAGCATCTCTGCTTATATACACAACATCTGTGCCTTCATGGGTCAGAGAATCATGTGGGGATGCTTAGCAGCAAAATGGGAGTCAGAAGGGGGAAGACTGAGATGCAGAAGGTGGAGAGGAGTTACCCTACGTAAGGGAAAGGGAAAGGAGCTCTCATTTACTGAGCAATGCTTCTGTGTCACGGACTGCACTAGGCTTCATGTGAGCATATGTTCATTTGACTTGTGCTACAAACCCATGAGAGCAAATATAATACCCATCTTATAGATTAGTTTAAATGTCATGAAAGTAGAACAGAGAGCCATACCCAAGTAATTTAACTACTGCCAGTTAACACAACCAATTTAAGTGACATGTTCTTCTACTAAGGGATAGGCAATATTTCTTTCCAGGGCAGCAGATTGACTTTTGTTGGATAAACTATATTTCACTGAGTTTAAAAGTTATGGTTTGCAGGATTGCGTTTGGGAAGAATAAAGAGAGCGAAACATCTCTGGTTAGAATCAGAGAGAATTGACAGGTGAGGAGAGCATAGTAAGGGAAGAGGAAGAGGAAGAATGTGATATCAAGTGGGGGATGGAGGGCAATGGACACTAAAAAAACACATCAATGGAAAGATTATCATGGCCTCAAACTCTACACACAAGACTGTTTAATAAGGCTGCCATGCAAAAGCATGTCTTGTGTGAGGAGGCTGGGCAGTTCAAATGAAGGAGTCATGCTCCTTTTCTGAATTTACTTGGAGCAGAAACAAGAGTCATAGAAGAGGCAAGTTGAGATAAGTACAAGGAGAAAGTTCTAGTCAGAAGAAACTGGGAGGAACTTAAGATTCGCAAGAGCTCTCTGAGATATCATAAGGTCTGAGGGATCCCCACTGAGTGTAGTTCAACCCAAAATGCATTCAGCTATCAAAGGAGAGGGCGACTGCCATTAACACCTGGGTTTCCACAGGGACGACAAGGGCAAATATCTAGGTAAATTTACCAGGTAGCCCAGAGCACCAAGTATCTGTTAGCGAGCAGGGCCTCTAACACCCACACTACCCACACTTAGAAATCTCCGTTCCCTCCCAACAGGGAAACTCCAAGGAAAATACCATCCCTGTACCTTCCACCTTCACCACAAAACCTCCCAAATTTTAGCCATCATTTTGGAATAAATGCATACTTTAACTGCTTTATTTGTGTTAACAGCTTATAATAGATTTTCTGTTGTTCTGGATTAACTCATCCTCTAAATTTTTTTAAAATACTTTTTGTTCACGTTTAAGATTTGCCTGTATTTGTGGTTAATGGAAAATTAACAAAGTGCCTCGAGTTCCTAAACAAAAAAGACAGCTACGAGACCAATAAATTTAGACTCCCAACTAAATACTTTTTTCAGTAATAAATTTCAGAGCAAAAGGTTAACTTGGAAATTCAGTAAAGAACATTTTACTTTCTTAGTGACCTGAGTGCTAATATAATTAATAACACATCATTTTATTGCACACAACATATGGGGATTAATTTCCAATTTCATTACAATGTTTCATCAGGTGTAAACAGGATTTTATATGTTACAGATTTAACTATGAAAAAATAATTTAGATATACTGGTAAGTAATCAAATGAAAGCTTATGAAAATTAAAAAATCTAACTTCTGAAAGAGGCAGACAAGAGATATAATTCTTAATAGACTTATTCTTTTCAATAGATTGCCCATATCTAGTATGCTATAAAATTGTCCACAGTTGCTTTTTGTACCTCTGCATTTTTAATATAGTGCAACTTAGGAAAGATAGACTATTCAAAGGGTAAACACAAATTCTCTAATAGGAAATGGTATAAAGTTGTACTGAATTATCTGATGTGGTCCTCTTTTTAACCAGATTTTAGCAGTATTGTATTTTCAACCAAAATCAGATCAATACCTCACTGAATCAGCAGCAGCCACATAGAAAAAAACCCATTTTGTTTTATGAGAAAAGATGAATTAGCATAGTAAATGCAAGCTGGTGATCTCATTTAGAGATTTGGACTCTAAAGCATGAACAGTTCAATACCCTATTGAAGAAAAACAAAAGACAATTTTTATCCAAAATAGAAAGATGGCAGGTAATATAACATGATCTCCAACTATTTTCACTTTGACAATAGGATCCTTAGAACATAAACATAAACTCTGGATTTCACTCAAAATTAAGAATCACCAAATACGGGGTGACTAGACATCGAACACTGCATTTGAAGAAGAGATACAATTATATATGCATTGAAGTGCTTTCTGTTTTGCATTGGCTGATGGATTTAGTGTGGTAATGTATTCAGGACCACTTGGAGCTCAAAGTGGAAAAGCATTAAGAGAAAATTATTGGTAGTATCCTTCTCGGAAGGAAATGTGTGCGCCGTGATTCCATGGATAAGACATATACATAATTGTAGACTGCCTGTTCGGCAACTTCCACTCAACAGAGATAGCATTCTGATGAAAATTCATTTCATAGTAAAATAAGAAATATCTATAGAAAGCTGTTAATTATAAAAGATTTTCTCACAAGCTTTAATATTTTCTAGACAAAAGAAAAGGAAAGAATGTTAAATTGCAAGGCAATTTACTAGGTGAATGATATTGGGCAAGTACGTTTATTACATCTAAACCTTGTTTCTTCATCTTTCATATGAAACATGAATGGATATTTCAAATGTTAAATTTCTATAAATTGCTAAGCTGTTTACCTGAATGTATAATAATTCCTCAACATGCAGTTAAGAAACCACTAAAGGGAAATCAAGGCCATATAGATGTATATAGTATCACAGTTCTTTTTTTAAATTTAAGGAGAAAAAACCTGAAAGTTACTTTTTTAAAAATGCAAAAATAACTCAGTCAGGCATGTAAATAAATAAAGTACCTGCACTTCACATTTGAAAGTCTCAATTATTTAGGGAACTGAATAATGTGCTCTGAGTTTAAAATATATGATATAAATAAAGCATATTTATGTAAAACCCAGGAATTATATTTCTGTAATATTCTGCATTGTTAACATTTATCAGGATGTTGTATGTTGCTCTACTTTTTCAAGGAGGTAAAGGATAGGGAGAGGATTCAGAAAAAAAATCAAGAGAAATGATTATGGAAATATAAAATAGTACTGTAAGGGAATGATTGAAATAGCTGATATTATTTAGTTTGAGATAAAGTGGCTAAGAAAGAGGAAGATTAGACATCTGTCTTCATTACGAGCTAAACTGAACTAGATGATTTCTTGAGATTCACTTTCATTTTTCTGTAATCCATAATGCTACTTTCTTCTAAGGTAAACATAAATCTATGTAGATACAGATATAGTTCAATAGGTGATATATAATTGATAGCAAACATTAACATTAAGAACAATGAATATTCCTAAAACACACACACATACACACATTCAGTATTTCTCAAAGCACAGACTCAGAATCACACATATCAAAATCACCTGGTGATTGTTTGAAATGCAGATTTCTGAGTACCTCTCTGTGACCTACTGAACCAAAATCTGTGGTTGTGGGATTTGAGAATCTAAAGATGTAACAAGCACATGGGATGATGTGTAAGTGCACTGGAGTTGGAGAACCAGTGACTTAGACAAAAATGCTTGGTTCTGAACATTTTTTAGTTGACTTTCAAGGTCACTGTGGTGGTCACCTCCATGTAAGCTAGCTTGGAAAGGGAAAAGAGTTTGGACAAGTGTGTTGAAGATTTATGAGCCAAGACTGATAATTGCCTTCTACTCACATTCCATTGGCTACAATTCACTTAAATGGCCACACTATGTAGAATGTCCTAGAAATCTAGTCCAGTTGTATGCACATGAAGAAGAAACAGGCAGTCTCTGACTAATTCTAACTACATGGAAGATGAGGAAGAAGATTCTTTTTCAATGTTTCTCTAAGTGGGGTATATGTAGTCCCTGAAGTTTCCTAGACCCTGCCCTGACTTAATTAGAATCTCTGGCCATGGGGCCTGGAAATAATCATTTTAAACATCTTCCTCATTATATTCTTAGCCATACTGAAGTTTGAGAATGGTTCCTAGCTAAATATTTTTCCTCCCTCTTTGTCTACCATGTTTTCCTTCAAGTATAATTTTTAAAAAATTCCCATCTGCTTTTCCAGGAAAAGCAGCCATTTGAAAAATTATTTTGAGGACATATTTTAATGAAGAATTGTACCAGTATTAATTTTTGAAATGAAGACTGTCTGCCTATAGACAATCTTAAATGCCAAGTGAAGAAAGAAGTGCCCATGACTGATGCAGAGCACTGAAACTTTTGTTGTTTCCTCCAACAGAGGCTTGCTCTGTGTGAAAGGGAGAAAGGATTAAGAGCTATAGCTTTGTTTCTGTTTTATTGAAACAAAAAAGTTTTAATTTCTACATTAGATTTTTTTTTTCTACTAAAGAACACTTTTAAAACAAATGTTAATGTTCTTTCAGGGATGAGTTTTGAATTCTTCTTTCTCAGAAGAGGCACTTTATAGTTCATTTACTTGGCTATTGGACATATATTTGGCAAGCAGCTACTAGTGACTCATCATCCCTACAACCTAAGATGTGCACAGTAATGCAGTAATTTCCATTCCCTGTTGTCAAGACCAACATCTCCAAAAATGACCAGAATAAATATATAACAGAAAATTGCAAATCCATTATGATCATTTTGGAAAAAGAAATATCCAAGTTTACTAATTTCTTCTTTTTTTCCTTTTTTCCCCACTGTGAAGTGTACTACAAATGCATTTCCCAAGCAATAGGATGAATTAAAAAGAAAAGCATTTGCAACAAATTATTTTAATATGTTCTCTCAATAATCAATAAATATTCTGAAACATGTTCAGATGCCTTAGACTCAACAACTTTCTTTGTGGAAGTGGTAAGATTGGCTAAATCTAAATTCTAACAAATATTTATGGAGAAGCTATCTTATGCCAGGCACCTGGCAGAGAAAATATGTGGGACCGCAGTTCCCATAGGCCTAAAGAGGCAATATATTCTAATAGTGCATTCATAAATACAGAATGAAATCTTTATTCAGACATAGGTTTTCACTGTTCAAAAAATATTATTTGTATGACAAAAGGTGGTTGTATGAAAAATAGCTAATTCTAAATTATCTTTATAATCCATTCATTCCTTTCTATAAATAGCCTAGGGACTTCCTTGAGGTCTCAGTGGTAAAAAATCCGCCTTCCAACGCAGGGGGATGAGGGTTCAATCCCTGCTCAGGGAGCTAAGATCCCACATGCCGTAGAGCAACTAAGCCCATGTGCCATAACTACTAAGCTCGCGTGCCTCAACAAGAGAGCCTGCATGCCACAAACTACAGAGCCCACATGCACCACAACCATAGAGCCCACACACCTTGGGGCCTGTTCACCACAACTAGAGAGCCCACAACAAAGAGCCCACATGCTGCAATGAAGATCCCACATGCCACAACTAAGATCCGACACAGCCAAAAATAAATAAATAAATAATAAAAATTTAAAATAATAGCCTACACTCCATTAAGAATCATTTTATGCCTTTGTTATCATTTAAAATATCTATGATACTTTAGTCATTATAAAGATATTCTTTTATACTTAGAGCACAATTTTAAAAATGGAGATATCAATATACTCATTTTACAACAAGAGGAAACAGTGACGAGATGTCCTTGTTCAATGGTTAGATAACGGTGACACAAGTCTTTAACCTAACAATGTTAATTTGCTTCTATTAATCTCCCTAACTAAATGTTCTAATGTTCAAGGAAATTTCAATTAAAATAATGTTCACTGACCATTAAATTAATGTAGTAAATATTAGAACACTACAAGTATTAATACATGTAAGGATCACAAAAGAAGCAAAATTTCTAATCACCATATTAAAAATGGATAACTTTCTATCCAAGGGTCTCCATCACATTTAACCAAAATATAATTATGATGTCCTTTCTTAACTTGGCCTATATATATAAGCTGCTTCTACCTAGTGTCTGCTCTTAGGTTGCTCTACCACAATTGGTATAATAGGGTGCATAATATTTTAACTCTGAAAAGGCAAAAACAAAACTAACATTAAATTTAAAAGAAACACGAGAAGAACAAAGCAAACTTTTAAAAAGAGCTTGAAATACATATTAGACCAAGTGTTGTTCTCTTTATTTACAAATGCTTTTACATATCAATAAGAAACTGACAATCCAACAGAAGTTGGACAAAGGATTATAATGAAATACGGCATTTCAGGAAAAAAAAACACAAACTAGACAACCTATATAGAAATGAATGCTTAACCTCACTCGGAATTAATTTCAAACAAAACAAAATAGTTATCTAATGTATTTGCAAACACAAAAATATCTCTAATAGGTTTGACTAGCATGTGAAAATGTGATGAAATCTCATAAACTACTATTGGAGGGAGTGAAATTTTGTACAATAATCTTGAGAGACAACATCTATCAAAAGTTTAAATCTACCTTCAAATATATAATTTCATTCTAGGAGATACTTTTGCATTTAGGGAAAGAACTTCACTAGTTTTTGTCTTCCTTTTCCTTGGTTTATTTGCTTGTTTTTCTTTTCTTTTTCTCCGTATTCTGCTGGAGTATATTTTCAAGTAGCTTTCTCAAAATGACTATGTGGGAGAAGTTTTTAGTTCCCAGCATGTCTAAAAATACCTTTGTTTTATTCTTCCAAGGGAAAAATTGTATCACTCAATACACTCAAGGTTAAGGTTATGTTCTTAAATAGATGTAGCTTATCAGCCTGGTGGAATTTCAGCAACTTTTAAAGTGATTTTACTCCCTCATGGGGTTTGGAGATTCTTGTGATATGTGAAAATATTTGAGGAAAGGATATTTTTTAAGAGAAAATATGAGAGAGACTCCCTTGACTTAAGCATGTACTCCATGCTTAAGTATGTACTCCATGCTAAGATTTGGTCCTTAAATTTAATGAAACTTCATAGGCAATTACCATCTGTTGAAGGACAGCCATGTGTTCATGGGCAGAGACCATGGCTGCAGAATCCACATCCTCATTTCTACTTTCTTTTCATCCCCTACTGCTAAGACATGTTAACCCTTCTGCTCCACAGTGCCTCTCCTCTTCTAAAGGCCTGCCTCTTCCTATGTTTTATCTGTAGGGTACTATAGGGTGTATTGGTCAGTCATTCTCCCTGATTCATTCACTTTCCCTGCTGTGTTAGGAGCTGAGAGCCAGAAGATGTAAGAAAGGAAGGACGGAGCTTTCCTGATGGTACTGCCTCAAGTTAAGAATATTGATCTTCTATTAAGTAATTCCCTATAATTTATTGTTACAAAGAGTACCTCAATTTACAAGAGTTGCTTGTATTCATTGTTCCAGTTTCTAACAATTCCCCCCTCAACTCACTCTAATCTGTCTTCAACTCCCCATTTTCTTCCCCCAAACAGCTCTAAGAAAACCAATGATCTCCACTGTCTTAAATCCATTGAACATTATTATGACATTCTTCAAATTCTCAGCCTAATCAGAAACTGTAAAATTCAGTCTCTTATTGGATTTTTCATGCCTCTGCTAGGAAAACATCATATTCGTTGGTGTTCTGAATTATCCTCTTTGGGAGCTAACTCCACAAGGCTTAGTCACAGATCCCTTATTCATTATATACATGTCTCCCCTGGTCAGCAGGTTTTAACCTTGGCTAGACTTAACTCAGAAGACATGAAAGTGGTATTTCCATAGGGTGAGGCCCAGAAAATTTTTAAACAAATCTTGCCAAATGATCTTAATATGAAGCCAGTGTTAGAAATCTCTGGACCTGGTGAGCTCATCTATACATATGCCTTCAGCTCCTGTTTGTACACTGACTCATAGATAGATAGACAGATAGATAGATAGATAGATAGATGATAGATAGATAGATAGATAGATAGATAGATAGATAGATAGATGATAGGTAGATAGATAGATAGACAGACAGACAGACAGACAGATAGGCTAGGTAGGCAGAGATAGATATGTAGGTAGATAGATAGACAGACAGACAGATAGATATGTAAGTAGCCAATCTGAGGAGAATGGAGATATAGTTATAGATATAGATCTAGATATAGATACAGGTATATAAATATATCTGTCTCCCAGATCCAATCTCAGAGCTCCATGCCACCTCAACACCTTCAATCTTTTTTCCATTACCCACCTTTCCCAAAGAGTCTTATAGACCTTTTTTCCTACTTAACCCCTATGACATTTTAATACCATTATATACTATCTGTTTGTGTACCATGTGCCTTTCTGTGCTTTGTGTATAAAAAAGTAAGACTTTTTCACCACTCAAGAAAGAATTTTTACCCCTTTGGGGATGACATCACCTTCATTGAGACTACGTGGATAAGACAGACCATGGGCACCTTAAATTGTACATGTCCAGAACAAATGCCATCATTTCTCTTCAAATATAATCCCTCCAAGGATTTTTGTATCAACAAATGGCACTAATATCCAATGAGCATGATGGGAAGCTGAGTATGATGGGAACTTGTAGAGAGGAAGGATAAGGTATTGGCACAGTTGCATATGTTAAAATACAAAAATAGGAAATTAAATGGTATATTTAGAAGATGGTACAAGCAAAAGATTAATTGAAAAAGAGTGATTTAAATCACTAAATTTAGATACATTTAAGTACTTTCTAGTTCTTATTAGTCAATATCCACACAGAATTTCATTAGTCATCTGGTTTTTTTCAATATTATATTCTCCCAAATGTCCTCTATAGAATTCCCTGTACTAACTCAGATGATGTTTTCAAGGTGAAACTCATGATATTTTCTGTCTAAATTATTCATTTTTAAATGCATATCTCCAACATTCCACTGTAATCAATATTTATTCCACATCCCATTTTAAATACTTTTTTAATGGTGTATCTTTTATTCTCATTTCTAGATTATTTATATCCTGTTTTAAAGATTTCATTAGAGCTAAAGTACATTACTGATATCTCTTGGAAATTTGTTGATGTGCTAGGCATTGCAAGTAATTAAGAAAAAGAAGATACCATGCTCCATGTTCTCAAGGCGCTTACAGCCTCTTGCAGGAGAGATGATTAAAAACATGAACTTAACAGCAAATAATACAAGAAAGAATTCTGCTAAGTGCAACAAGAGAGTAGAGCAATGAGGAGGTCAGTGGATTATAGACCCAGTGGTCAGAGAACTCATTGATAGAGAAGGTAAGTTTTGGCCTGGGCTCACCAGAAATGCCTAGGATTTGGTCACTTGATAAATGACAAAGAGACAGATATATTGGTTTAGGGGATGATAATTGTTAACAAAGGCATAGACACTGGCATAAGCATCACTGGCTCATTTGAATTCAAGAAGCCTAGACTCATTTGAGGGGCAATAGTGCATAAAGAAGGAGTAGTGACATTAATTCAGCTAAATTAGATGCAACCATATTGTAGAGGGTTTGGAAAGAGAAGTTTAGATCCAATGTGACAGGAAAGAGTCAGTCAGGAGACCTGTTCCAGAGAAAGCAGGGCTCTATCTGGCAGATCTGCAAAGACTGGATAGAATGAGAAAGCATTTAGTCAAAGGAGTTGTTAAATAAGCGAAGCCTGATCTGTCATGGTAAACTGGAAAGAAGAAATAGAGATGGACTTGCGGAAAATAAGGGGAAATGATTTTCGTCAGCCAACATGCAAATCAATTCCTCCTAGTAGGAATTTTCAGGTAACATGGTGGAAAGAGCATAGATTTTAAAGCATCAGTTCAATTTTGCCTAGATCCACTACTTGTTATCAAGATAATACAGTATTTGACTCTGCCTACCTCTCTGGAATCTTAATTCAATGTGTTTACCTATTGTTTAGTTTCAATAAAGATAGCCTGCAAAATTCCTAGTTAAGTTTCCATAAGACACTTAAGAAGTGCTGCTTTTTTGTTTCCTAAAAAAAAATTATTATTATTTTTGACTGTTGACTGTGGAGATTTTTCACCATGGAAACCCATTATGTACATTTTGTAAACCAAAAAATCTCTTACATGTTATTTATTTTTCTTCAGTTTTCACTTTTCGTTCTCAAGCAGGGTATTCTCAGATGTTAATTTTGAAATTTGTAACTGAAAAAATCCTAAAAGTAGAATCATATTGTTTAATGAAGTTTAAAAATATATTTTACTTATTTATGTGTTGTTTTACATATTTGCATTTTCTTCAGTTTCACTATGGCATAGTACAATTTTTCTCTTATATATCATTCATGCATTTTATATTACCATTTAACTGCTACTGATGAATTAAAAATTTTAAAAAGCACACAGTTGTCACTTGGTATCTCTGGAGGACTGGTTCTGAGAACCCCCAGGGATATCAGAATTCACAGATGCTCAACTACCTTGTAAAAAATGGTGTAATAGAGTCAGACCTCCCTCTGTAACTGTAGGTGTGGAAACTGTGGATACCAAGGGATGACTGTGTTTCCTTTACTGTCTTTAGTATTTTTATGTTGCTTTCTTTTACTAAAGTAAATTGCAGTTTTAATTCTCTACTATAATAAGTTTTTCCCTCTTCCCCCATAAGTTGCACTGGACCTAGGAGCCTTCTCATCTGCCAGCCATAGGCCTTGGTTAAGATTTCTTTGTATTTGCATAGCTCATTAGAGTTCACAAAGATGGTTCAAATTACCATACTTGATCTTCTTTAATCACCTCAGTGAGAATGAAAAATAGCATATTTTATTTTCTAGGCACCTTTACCTCACTGCAGGAGGCAAGTCCGTATATAAATTATTGATTCCTCAATAGTTCCTGGGTTTATTAAAAAAAATCAGTTTATATTGTTCTCCTGACCTTGCAGAAGTGATCTAGAATTACCTTTCATAAGATATTTTTTTTGAAATATGAAGTTAGACATAGTGAGAAGCAAATGATATTAAATTATATCATTACTGAATCTTACTAAGTTAATATCCCTCCTTATAGAAAGAATGTTAGATATTAATATCTAATTAGCATCAGTAATAAATATAAACAAAAAAAGTCTTAAAAATAAAGTAAAGGCCCTCCTCAAAATGTCCTAGTTTACAACAAACGATTCAGGAATGTTTTGTTTATATATGTAATGCTTTCTTTTGCCATATGTAACTGTTTAAATTGGGGAGATAAAAATGGTTCTTAAGCACTTGAATTTTGAACAAAACATCAAGATTGACTCCCTTTGGCATCTTCTCCAATATCTTTCTGTACTACAGAGTATGGAAAGCTAAGACTCCCTTGCAGCTGGATCTCTGAAAGTGACAGAGATTTTTGGTAAGATTTTTATTTGGATTTAAGTTAAGGTTGGGGATGGAGGCAATGGCTTTGACACATCCATTTTCCGCTGATGTAGCTCTAACAGGATGGCAAGGAAGTTTCCTGATCTCTGAATCTCAGTTAAGACCAATAGGAAGTGGCCACCTTCCAGTTGCCTACCTTTCTGTTGGTGACAGTTAGCAGCATCCATGGAGTGACTGTTCTATACTGAGGTTATGGGGCCAACCTAGGGCTGGTCATTCAGCCCTTCTAACTACTTTGTAATTGTGTATTTCCCTACTTTTAAACCATTTTTCTTAAAATTACTAGGCTGGTTTCAATTATCTATATGTGGTTGAACTCTGCTTGATGCATTCCTCAAATCCAGGGGACAAATAAGTAACAGGAAAAGCCTTGTGACCCTGTGATTTACCTATTCTCTTAAGAAAGACATGAGGGGTTTTGCCTTCCCAACAACACTCTTCCAGTCTCCATATCGATAATACCTTCAGACCTATCCTTGGATTAAACATGCAATTCCAGGAGCCCTTTATCCTCAAAACACTTGCCCACATATTTTCTAATAACCAAAAATATGTTTAAGAGAGGCTAAAACCTTACATTGCCACTTAGAACTTAAATAAAATTAGAACAATTAGAACTTAGAACTTAAAGAAAAATTTTTGATAAAGTACATATTTGGTTCAAAGGCTATTTGTTTTGGCTTATGATTAGACAATGGAAAAATAAATGATCCTCAATATCTGTTTTCCTTGTCTTATGGGATATTGAAGGAAAGAGGAAGTTTTCTAACACCTGAAGGAAGAGGAGGTAATGAGGGAATGTTGAAAACTGTAATAAAGACCAAAAAGGGGCTGATGAATAATTTCTTAGTTTTGCCTGCAGTAAAAATTGTTGACTTGAACAGTGAGGGGTTATTGCTATGAGCTCAGAGACTAAGGGATGGGTCCCAGGGTTTTCCTGGTAGGGGAAGAAAAGGAACTGGAAGAAAGGAGAAGGTGTCTCAAAAACAAATGTTATATTTTCAGTTATGGCTGAGGTTAGACCTATTCTCCAAGGAAATATGATGAAAAGCTTTAAAAAATACTCAAAAGCCAGCATGAACATCTTAATATGCTTTTGCCTCATAATTCTCATTAAGAATTAGTTTATTACCAAGATAGCCTCTAAGATGAAAGCATGTGATTTTTACAAATACATTGCTTCTCTAGTATGTGATAAGGTTGTATTTAAAGAAGGAAACAGGCTAAATATGTGTATATAGCAAAGCATCTTCAGTAGGTAATTCTTCTCACACTACTAAAAAAATAAATATGTTGTACTTGTGATATAACTCGACTTAAATCATTAAAATGAGATTTCCTTCTTTTTCCTCCCACAAGGAACTGACATCTAAGAAAGCTTTTGAGTTTTTTCAAACCTTCATTTCAAAGCTACTTTACTGGTTGAAATCTAGGTTTGGCTTAGCAGATTCAACCACTGAGTTCAAAGACAGTTCTAAATTTGACCCAATATGTTTTCCTGTCTTTAGATATGCTGTAAAGCATCTGAGATTAATGGGAAACATGAATAAAAGGTCTTGGGTCCTGAAAACATCAATAAAGGCAGTCAGCCAATTGAAGATGGCAGTGGTTGGCCATGGTGTGAGTCAAATAAACTACTGATGGCAAAGAGCTGACAGATGGAATAGCATTTGCTATGTTTATGTGGGTATATGCCTGAATGGTTAAAGTCGACTTCTCCAACCCTCCTATTTTGGTCACTGCATATCTTTTAAGAGTAATCACAGAGTAGGTAAGAAGAATGTATCCTACTTGGAAAACTAGGGAATAATGTAGTAGCAATGAACAAATAACAGATTTCACCATATTCAAAATGTCTTTATTCTGTCCTACCATCAGATCCTTACTCTTTAATAATAGATATACATGGACGTTGACTCCTAGGCTGACCAATGAGCAGTAAGTGGAACTTGAGAAGTTTATTCTAATGACAACCTCCAGATAAGGGATGGAAGGAGAAGAGGGGTGGTGTGGTCAGGCTATCAGTAAAGGGTTGCCATTTACCCAGGCTAATCACTACCTCAACATTCCCAAACATTTCAGAATGGCAGTATACATTATTAAAATAAATAAACAAATAATATATACTCATATGCAATCATAGTAGGTTTATGATTATATATACATTTTATATGTTATATATATATACACATCTATAGTATAGATGACTATACAAACAAAAATTACATATTAGTACAGTTATTAGTTAACAGTGAAGGCTGTGGTGTCAGACAACTTTTTAGTCATACTCTAATTCTTGCTGTGTGGTTTGGCACGAATTACTTAACTTTGCTATATTTCAGTTTCAACGACCCTAAATGGATTTATTGTAGTAACTATCTTATATGATTGTTCTGAGTACTAAATGAGATGCTATTTGCTAGGCACATATAAATGCTCCATAAAAATACGTTTTCTTATGGTTATTGTCATTACTACATTATATTGGACAAATTGCTAGGGAGTCAAATGATTTCAAGTTAGTAAGTTTATTCTTAACTATGTCAATGCTTTTTTCCTTTACTTAGAGTATCCTTACCAGTTGCTCTTTTCTCATATGTCTTCTGTACTCATTATTCAACTAATGAGGGTCTACTGTGTGTTTATCACCACTGGGCAAGGTGCACAGTTCTGTTGTGTCCATCTCATAGTACACTCTGTAAGGTTCTACCCACATAAACATTCAATGGACTCTTGTAAATGGAATGACCATGCTTAACTGTCCTCAAAGCCAGGGCCATTATCAGAAATCAGCCTTTTTGGTACTAAGTTATCAAGTCAAGACAGATTTTTTTTTTTTTAAAGGAGGAGCAAGGCTAAAGCTGGTAATTCAATAATCCATTGGTGTGCAACAAACCACCCAACTTTTATGGATTAAAGCAATGACTTGTTATTTCTTTTGGTTCAAAGAGCTCAGCTGAATGGTTATTCTGTTCCAAGTGGCATTATACTCTTGGGTGTATTTCACTTGGCTCCTGGGCTGGGCTAAAAAGTACAGAAGGGCTTCACTCATATATCTGGTGCCTCGGTATTCCTCCATGTGACCTCTTTTCCTCCGCATGACTAGTTTGGTCTTCCTGACAGTATCGTGGTATCAGGGTAGATATACCACTTATATTGCAGTCAAATATCCCCAAGGTGAAAATAAAAGCCATTAATCTTCTTACAGTCACTTCTTCCACATTTTGTTGATCAAAACAAATCATAAATCCAGCCTAAATTTAAGGGAAGAGGAAATCAACACTACCTCCTGATGGGAAAGCAACATACACAGAAAGGGAAATAATTGATCAGGGCCATTTTTAGAGACTCTATCATAGACTAAACATTGCTTTAATAGATTTTTAGAATATTATTTTTTAATTATAACAACTAAAGCCTGAGTTTACTTTATTAGTGTTTAGGTGAAAATAGAAATATTTATTGGCCTTTTTTTCCCAGGTTATACTCGATAAGATAAAAAGATCCATACTGCTCACCAGGATTTTTGGAGATTTAGTCCAACTACTGTAGCTTTGTCTAACCATTTATTTACTGCTCATTTTGAACCAGACATTGAATCAATCAATATATAAATATGAATGAAAAGAGTGAGAGAATTCAATCTTACAATATTTTAGGAGGATGTATAAAATATACCATATTAGACCGACGTGGTAAGTATTATGATTTGGGTAAGGGCAGGATGCCACGATTATTAAGAGAAGCACAACACTCAGACTGAGCTGGGGAAAGGGTCAGCAAAGGTTTCCTGGTAAAGATGCCACCTGGACTGAGTCACAAAGAGAGAAAGAAGCAGAAAAGGCCATTCCGGGCAGAGCTGACAGCAGGATCAAAGAGAGTGAAGCCATGTAAGAGCAAAGAGGACATAGGGAGGCTGAGACCTGGCCCCATACGGTGTGTCGGGTGTGAGACACAGAGAGGCCAGACATAAGTTTGGGCAGAAAAGAGAAAAGTAGGGTAGAAAATTGAAGAATTTAGGATCACAGGTGTTTGTTTCTTTTTATTTTTGTTGTCGTTTTTTTTTGTAGGTTGACTTAAATGTTCTTATGAACTGAAAAGAAGGAGCCTAGGAGGAAATAGTTTGATGATTTCATTAATCACTGCTTATGCACCTTCTCAGAGTCTCTCAGCTTCACCTGCATCCAAGGCGCTTGGCCATATGCTCCATCAACAGCTTCTAGTGCAGCAATGAACTGTGAGTACAGCCACATGTGCTCACTGCCTGAGACCAACACCAGAGCTCTGGTTCTTCCCACTGCATCTCAGATGAAGCACAAGCATGGGATCAAGCTTCCCCAGAGGCTACCATAGAGCCCAGGTGGTCCAGCGGTGTTAATATCAGTACGTTGCCTAATAGGAAACAAGATGAAGGATGATGCCAACAGATAAATTCCTGCCCCACTCCCTCTGTTGAATAGTCCCCTAGGGGTGGATTTTTTCCAGCCCACCTGGAGCTATGTCACATGACCAAGCATCTAGTTGGTCTCCCCGGGAGCAAACTGTGTAACATCATCTCATACCTGTCTCCCATTCTGCCTGCCTCACTGCCCGCTTCCCTGGCCCTGAGACTGCACATCTCAATAACCACACTACAGCTTAAGTCTTACCTCAGATTCTGATTTCCAGGGAACCTCAACCAAGACAAAAATAGGGTCCATAGCAGAGATAGGCGTGTATACATTCATTGTCTCGTTCATTCCAAAAAAAATATGTATTGAATGTTTATGAGCTTATTATAACAAGCATTTAAGCTAGCCATTTGAAATATTTAAATGAATCAGAAAGAATCCCTACCCTCAAGACACTGATGGAAAGGGGAGGGGTATAAAAAAAAAAAAAAAGAGTGCAAGAAAGCATTCTTCCTGTTAAGGAAAAAGTATGAATGCAGTAGCATGGAATTACGAAGGGAGAGCAGTCTATTCAGGGTGAGTATAGGTGTGTGTCTATATGGTAGGGATGGCCAGGAAGCAGAGGTGGGCACAAAAAATTTCCCCAAAGCAGGTAACTGCTGAGCCAAGTTTCAAAATATGATTCAGTACAAGAAGCATCAGAGATGAAGGAGACGGAGCAGTACCCTTCAGACACTCACAGTCTAGTGAAGGAGACAGTCACATGATGGCCAATTTGAGTTAAATCTGCCACACTAACGTGCCTCTTCTTCCTACTGCCAAGCGTGTTTCTGCCTCCAGACATCTGCACTGGCCTTTCCCTTTGCTTGGAAATTCTGTAGCCTAATCCTACTACATCTACTCATGTCACTTGCTACAAAATCATCTTGTTTTATGTTAGGTATAGCAACTAGGACTATGTGAAACTGCATTCAATGTAAGCCCAATGAAAAAAGAGAGTTTGTCCATCTTTCTCTTCAATATAATTCCCGTGTCTGGAACATAGTAAGTGTCTAGTAGATACTTGTTAAAGAATGAATGAAATTATTTTAAAATGACAGAATAATTACAAGTTGAGACTTAAGCTGTGAATGGGCATGGCAAAGGCAAGAAAGATCTCCAGCCTTTCCTGAAAGACAAGGAAGGGGTTCCCTGAGGAAGGGTTTTTTGAGCTGCTAACAGGATATGTAAGCATTAAGGGAGTCAAGAGGTGGGGAGCAGAGGGGCAGAGTATCAGCGCATTACAGGGAGAAGGACAGCATGTGAAAAGCCCTGAGACAGGGATCAGCAGAATGCATTCCTGGACCTGAAAGTAGGTGAGCTTGGCTGAGGCACAGTGAGCAAAGGGAAGGTGGTAGGAGTGAAGCTGGAGGGAGAGGCAGGGATCGGGCCACTGAAGGGCCTTGTAGGTGTTAGAGGTTTTGATCCTATAAGGCCAATGATGTGTGTTATGAAGGGAAGTGATATGATCAGGTTTATCATTTATCATTCCTTTGACTGTAATGAGATGTAGGGTGATGGGTGAAACCACTGCCTTCATTCAGGTGTGAGATGTTGGATTCTCA
The DNA here is from genome assembly GCF_030028045.1 of Hippopotamus amphibius kiboko. Lineage (NCBI taxonomy): Eukaryota > Metazoa > Chordata > Mammalia > Artiodactyla > Hippopotamidae > Hippopotamus > Hippopotamus amphibius. The sequence continues at coordinate 53,907,718 of NC_080189.1, read as the reverse complement.
GAGCGAGACAAGTGTGAGGGCAAAGTGAAAAGCAGTGCAGAGGAGTGAAGTGATATAATTGTCAAGGAGGACAGGGTGAAAAAAAATCACAATATAAACATCCAGGAATCAAGGACAACACAATCTGGTTTTAGAGTTGGCACCTGCTGAGTGCAAGGCGAGAAGTTAGTTTACAAAAATAAACTCATGATAAAAGGATAAAAAAGATAATATGATAAAAAATAAAATAATGAAAATTGGGGAATTACTCTCTTGCCCTTGTCAATGCCACACAAACAAGACATAGTGATTATGTATTTCATAGAAATAACACAAGTTTTGCAACCTTTCATAAGTGGAGTTTTCCATTTTCAAATTAATCATAAGAAGAAGTAATGTAACAAGTAATCTATGAAGGGATGATTTTAAGGCCCATGGTGCAAATTATCACCCAGAACATTCTATGACTTTCAATTTCTTCATATCTATAGTGATAGCTACAATTCATAACATTGTTTTCTATGTTGAGTTTAATCTTCCCTTCTATCCTCTTGTGTTTTCCATCACTCTTCTTAGGCCTGTTGTTCACCTTGTCATGAATAATTAGATGCTTTCTAATCAGTGAAAAGATTGCATCATTGGCTCAGTGGTAAGCTCCCTAAGGGCCTTTCATCTTTGTATTCTTTGTATTCCCAGTGCCAGACATGGTGCTTTGAATCTATGAAGATTTTTTTTTAATTTACGAAGATCTAGAAGGACAGAGTAACCCTAAAGTAGATTTTAAATGATCAAAGAATGCTTAAAATATGAGCTGCATAATTTTATATATTACACGTCTTTCTATCCACTTATTTGAAAGCACATAATTAGGTCTAAATGTTATATTAAGCAAAATATTTGATTTTTTAAAACGTTCCGCTCCCCAGCGATGCCAAATAGTAGTCTGCTACAGAAGCAATGCTGTGTCTGAGTGAGGTCGGCTAATGGGAGGTGCAGGAGTGATTGCAGGTTGCCCTAACTCTCATCTCTCCTTCCCTGACACACCACTGACTCTCCCCCAAAACACTTTGCTGAATTCCTTTCTTGTTCCCATGATTCTAGACTTTTTCTATTGATAAATACCCAAGGGATATTATGCTGGTTACTGGAGCACTTTGCTCCTGTTCTCCCTTTTTCCAAAATGGATATAAAGTGTACTTACTCTACCTACCTAAGATTCTGATGAGAATAAAATGAGAGCTTTTATTTGAAAGTCTACTGAAAATGCAAAGGATGAGTACAGATTTAAGATATAAAAAGGATAGTTATTGAGTGAAAATATGCTAGAGACTGTGAGTATCAAAGATTTTAGGGACCACAGTAGAAAACTTGACAGGTAGAGCTAAGAGATCAGTAACACCCATGCAAAGAAAAATATGTTGTGACTTCCCACTTCTGCTAAGCATAAAGTCCAAAATGCTGAGTATCATATACAAAACACCTTGCAATTACATATTAACTGGTATTTGCACCATTCAGTTTCCAGCCTCCAAGGTCTTCCATAATCTGATTTAAATGTCTTTCCTTAGCAGAAAAAGTTCTCTCTCTAGTGCACTACTCTCTCCTTTCTGAAGCCTCCTGGCCCCAACTTTTTCTTTGATCCCATGGCACTTTGTATCCACTCACACTGTGAAAATGTTAAGAAAGCTAATGAGATCATTTAGTTGTAGTCTGGTATTTGACTAGTGTTTTAAATGGTAACTATTCATGTTAAAAGTCCATGTTTTTCATGTACAGGATTTCTCCTGTAGTAGACTGAGATCCCCATGGAGACAGATCACATCTCACTCATCTTTGTGTTCCTTGGCACTTAAAACAATGTCTGCAACACTATGGTAGATTAATATATAGCTGTTGGAAAAAATAATAAAACTGCAAATAAGGAAATAAGTTAAAGACTCATACTTTAAACTAAAGCAGTCAGCAACCTGGACAGGAATTTAGTGTGATTAACTAGTGTGATTATGAGATAGACTTTGCTCGAACTTTATTTTTGCCAGGAATGAATAATTTACTTTGAATATGGAATGAAAAGTATAAAAATGTGTTACCAGAAACAATATCATGTAATCAAAGTTCTGCTGCTATTTTTTTAAATCGGCATTTGAAGATGCCAGCTAAAGACCAGAAAAAGTCTTGAGGGTCCATTGTTTTAAATAAATTAAACATTCTGATTTCTTTACATCCCACATTAGTTAATGTAGTGACTAATTCCATTCGTGTTGTCCTGTTTATATGAATCAAGTTTCTTTTTCTTCTCATTCTCTTTTCATTTTTCTTTTAACATAATTCTTTGCAAAAGCAATTGAACAATTTCAGACACAGGCCTATAAATATGAACCTTAGATTCTCATTATGCAATATCCTATTGAGAAAGAGTTCACATGAACTTTGGGTAACTTGCTTTGATCTAATTAAGGAGATTATTTATTTCTGAACATGAAAAATTAAAAAATTTACTGAAGCCAAAGATATCTAAACATGGTTTTGCTATCCACCAGGGTATGTATAAAAATATTCAATAAAGCCCACTCTAATTCACTTTTTATATCAATAATAAATGCATTATCTGTAGTACTTTAGAGGAATTAGAAAGTATATTCCAATGTCAAGCAAACAAAATTTAAAACACTAAATATGTTAAATTCCACATGTATAAATAGCTTAATTCAATACCTTTTTTGGTATTTGTCCAAAGAAAATGCCATCAAATACAGCATTATCCTTTAGAATATCTTATACTGTAATAATCTAAAGCCAGATCTCACTGAGCAAGAGACTTTTCTGTCAGATCAGAGGTGGTAAATTTTGATTTTCCAAATAGTAACAAAGTAGAATTAATAATCATATCTGAAGAAGTTAGCGTAACCAGATTTGAAAAGAAATATAGACATAAAATTATGTAATTCAGAGACTTTGTAAACATCAAATATTAATCTTACATTTTTCTATAATTTTAAATAATTATAAATTACTGATTTTCTTAATAGAGAAATTTACACACTTAGTTCTGTGGTAACTATTCTTTTTGAGGTAGACTAAGAAATTTATATTCATTTGGTTATTTCAAAATGAATGCAATAAATATTAGAAAATACTCTTGATTATAAGCACATTTTCTTGATCTGGTTATTCAAATATCTATCACATAATCTTAGTCTACTTACTAGATATTATTTTACGTCTAAATAAAACTCTATTTACATGTGCATGTATGGATATATATGCAAATATTTCCCTGGGATCTTAGTTGCACATAGTTGCTTGTGGAAAATATTTTTACCTTACTGGTCTGATGATTGACAAACTATTTTTCAAATCATCAGACCTAAATTCTAAGATCTAAACCAAAATACATTATTTATGTGTATGTAAATATTGTGCCAGGAGGTTTTTCAAACTAGTAGAAGAGAACATTGAAGAGAAGAGTACATTTATTCTTATTCCCCAAACAAAATTATGCTAAGTCATGTTTGCTTAAAAAATAGGTTGAATTAACTATAATTATACAATGCCTGAGAATATCACCAGTTAGAGAAAAGTTGCGCCCTTTCATTAACACATGGCTTATATGAACTTTTGCAAAACAGATGAAAAATTGGCCTGATCCAATTTTTGTGTTTAATTCATTGATTTTGGTAAGTCATTAAACTGAATTGTTTTGTAAATACTTACAGGTCAAATACCCCCCCATATGATCTATACAGAAACATACTACACACACACACACACACACACACACACACACACACACACACACACACGCGAGCGCGCATGCGCAGCTCTTGATGTAACAATCCTACATTTTCCTTCATCTTATTGATGAAGAGTGTTGCCTGAAAATAAACCCAATGAAGTCTACCGCTCACTGGACAAAGAGGCCCAGTGTTAAGCAAAATATATACTTAAATGACAATATGATTTTTAATGCTTTTATAAGACTATTCATTTATGCATCTATCCCTAGACATTCAGGAAATATTTATGTCTCCCCATTAATATCTCTATCTCAGGCTGTTTGATTTCCTGAAAACACTATTGAAAATATATCCACCTTACAGCTGTAGAACCAGAAAAAAAGAATGACACTGGAAAATATTGGCTTCATCGAGTCCACAGTTGCTGCTGCTACATTTTCCTAAACGCATAATATTAATATTTCTTTTTCAAAGTCATTATTCTTTGCAATATCACTGCATTTTTCTATGCTATAACATTTCTAAAACTCTTTATGAAACGTTAATTAATAATAACATCATTAACCTTATCTTAATATAAATTTAATTCATTACAGTATTACTGTCAAAGATTTCTTACCAGGTCTGTACTTGCCTCAAAGTCCTTCATTGCACTCATTGTGCCCTAGTACTTCAGGGACCACACATTTTGGCAGTGTTTATTGAATATTTTCTGTATTTTTCATCTACTGTAAAATATTCATCAAATTCAGTTACGTCCTATCTCTCATTTTAACTATTATCAGCTGTATTAAAAATGGCCAGCCTTGGGCTTCTAGGTGGTGCAGTGGTTAAGAATCCTCCTGCCAATGCAGGGGACACGTGTTCAAGCCCTGCTCCAGGAAGATCCTACATGCCGCGGAGCAACAAAGCCTGTGTGCCACAACCATTGAGCTTGCACTTCAGTACCCATGAGCCATAGCTATTGAGCCCATGTGCTGCAACTACTGAAGCCCACATGCCTAGAGCCCGTGCTCCACAAGAGAAGCCATGGCAATGAGGAACCCGCGCACCACAACAAAGAGTAGCCCCTGCTCACCGCAACTAGAGAAAGCCCATGTGCAGCAAAAAAGACCCAACAGCCAATAAATAAATAAATAAATTTATACATTAAAAAAAAATGGTCAGCCTTAATCCACAGAAGGAATTATAACTACATCTCTATTCCTTGACTTCAAGTTGTGTGGGGTCTTAGTTTCAATATTTATTTATTTGCTAAAGTTACTTTCTATCTTTTGCAAGAAAGGATCAAAAATGTATCAGATTTAACTCTTACTGCCACAAGAGGTTTTATGCTCAAGAGAAAACCCTGAAGAAGGGAACTCAAGTGGATAAGACCCATCTAGAAAAGGCCAGAGATCATTCTAATGTGAGGAGGAGGAGTGTTTAGATCTCCTTTGCTATTTATGAATTAGACGAATTATGGATCAGGAAGAACAGATAATTATAGGTAAAGAAACACACTACTTAAGAGCACTGCTTCTGGAATCAAACTTCCTGATTTTAAGGGTGGGTCCCAGTAATTTATAAGTGTGTGAAACTGGAAGTGCTTAAGTGAAAATGAAAACTTCACTTAAGCATTTGTTTGGCGTATATAAAATGGAGGTAAAATGGTTAATTAATCAGAGATACTTGAGGTTTAAACAAGGTAACTCCTGGTATGAGTCTAGCACATTGCCTGGCTTAGAGTAAAAATAAATAAATGTTAGTTATTATTAGCTTGGAGGACCCATGAATTATGGAAACTATAAATTTGTTGCACAATTTTAGGATTTTCCTCTTGCAACTTTAGGCGCCCGTGAAGAAGATCAAATAAAACAGTAGGTGCTACAGAGTTCTGGGGTTGAGGATTTGCAAAGCTTATCAAGATATTCAAAAGTTAAATCTGACATTTAGTTTAAAAATAAAAGCAGTTGAATAAACCCTCAAAATGACTATTATTAACTACCTATTCTAAATATTTTCTTCATGGGATTCCATGTTTAAAAAAAAATGCACTAGGTCTAATTCTAACAGCTTTCAAAATGTTTTAAACTCTTTATCATTATCATTATTAAACATACATTTATGAAGTCCCCATGTGTATTTAGAGGTCTGAAAGTTAGAATTAAATGAGAACAATCTATATTCAAAGAGGCCACAACATCTTAATATCTATGATTCTTTGCCTATTCATCTTTATGAGGGTTAGTATATATTGGTCAAATGCTTGGCCAAAACTTAAACTTAAAACTTGAAGAAATATGATATACTGCTAGTTCAGTGAAAACATATACACATTTATGAAATATCTGAGAGGAGAAAAGTTCTCTATTTTCGGGGTTATTGCATTTTAATATGATATAATATCACTTACCCTATATTTTAAATTAAGCATTTTAGTGATAGATAGGGACTCTGCTGAGCTCAGTAAATGTTTGGACAGAATGTGAAAGATTAATGCTAGCATAACCCGGATCTCTCTTAGTCGCAAATTATTTGAAATTGGCACCTCCCTGCATTCCCCAGAATAAATCCATTTTACGATGAACTCTTGGAAAGCAATGTAGATTTTTACTTAAGATTTTACAAAGACTTGACATCACACAACCCTCCTCACATAACTAAATAAATCTTTCACATGTTCCATCTGCCAACTCTGTTGGCTCTGTTTTCAATTGTGTTCCTCCTTATCCACCCTTCTCTTGTCTTAGGAAATCTAAAATAGTCGTAGGGCCACTATTTTAGCTTATTTCAGCATATGTTTGTCTCTTTGATGAAATAGTAATTTTCTAATTCTAGCAGAGAATAAAGCAGGTTTCCTTTTCTCCAGATAGTTGAGTCTTTTAACAGAGACACCAATTCACAGAATATGTCTAAAAACACATGTGCATACGCATGTACACACACATACACACACACCTTTTATAGTATAGTCTTTTGTTCCTCCTGAGATTTGGCTCAAGAGGAGTGCAGGGTTTGCTCACTCCTATGGCACAGAAAGGTGTTGGAGGAAAAGAAAACCATTGTTCAATGACAGTCCTGAGTCCTAAAAAGGCTACATCCTTTCTATTTCAGCAAGAAAAGAGAACCGTTTTATCAGTGTAGTTAAGAGGCAGTCTAGTACATATAGTGTAGAGAGAAAGAGCATAATCTTGGATTTTGCCTGGTTTGAATCTGAGCTCCATCATTTGCTAGCTGTGTATGTACAGTGACTTAAGTGTTTGTCATCTTGCCTGTACAATAACAGTAGCACTGGCCTCATAGGGATTATTTAGTGTGTGTGTGAGAATCAGTAATGCATTATGTGTAAGCTGTTTAGCATCATGACGGAACAGAGTAAACACTAAGTGTTAGCCTTTGTTATCAGAAGTTTCCTCTGGTTCCCGATAAAAACATAACATAAGTTAGGTGTGTATCTTGAAGAATTGGCCAATGGGCCTTTTTTTCTCATAGGGTCAACCCGGTTTAATCTGAGTCTTACTGGGAGTAAAGAGGTAACAAGAGTTGAGCAGAAGAATTGCAGTGTGAGTATTAGGTACCTACTGGTCAGGCTGCCTGAGCAAAAGAAAGGGAGTCAGCCATTCAGGGACTTCATCAATGTAGGCAAAAATCTCCCTCAAATTGTCTTGACACACGTAACTAATGAGTAGAACATCTCTGAAAAAAACACATAAGAAACTACTTACTTGTTGCTTCTCGGAAGGGAAACTACAAGTCTAGGGGATGTGGGAGAGGATTTTTTTTTTGTACATCTATGGAAACTCTAAAATTTAGACCTTGAGAATTTGCTGCTTACCCAGAAAATAAATTAAAAATTCTAAAACACAGCTAAAAGTTAATTGCATGCTTACTTTCAAACATAGGTTAGTTGTCTAAATTCGAATTGCTATGTTGTAATCAATTTCCATCAGCTGTTCTTATTTTAAGGTCAAAGACTTTAACTCCTCTCAGAGCAGTGGCTTTCAAACTATCTGACCCAAAGGAACAAATATATTTTGCATTGCAACAAGGCTATATGTGCTACTTGGAAAGTTAGAGATCAAACAGTGCTTTACTGATACCCAGATTTTACATCAGTGATGCATGTTCTTGGGATACCAAGCCTCAGTTTTGTTGTTTCTGCAAGGACAGCCAGATGCTGAATTGTTCTTTTGACTTTGGCATTCCTTCTTTAAGACAGAGTTTTTCAAACTTCTTTCAGCATGGGACTAATTTCTAACATGATATCTACCATGATAAACTCCCTACCTTCCTACAATCACAGGCTAATTAGACTTGAAGATGCTGTCAGTGGAAAACGAGAGATGTTCCTTTACTTAGAGCAGCCATTTGCATCTCTGAGGTCTTTCATACTGGATGGTGCGCATTCCAAGGAACTGCATGATCACTTGGGGACCCTGCTTCCTACCTTTACTCTCCATTCTTCCACATTTCTCTATGATGCAACTCCTAGCATAGCTCTGAAAGAACTGTATACTGACAAATTGAAAGGACAAAAACAACAAGGAAAGTATCTCAAATAGATTTTTATCTATTAATTGGCCTCTGCTTCCTTCCTTTCACATTTCATAGAGTCAAATATGCTCTGAAAAGTATGAAAAAGTATCTTTTTTTCAGGACTTTTAATCCCTGTTTTTTTGTTTGTTTGTTTTTGTTTGTTTGTTTTAGTATGTAAACGGATGAGACATAAATGTATGGAGAAATTACCTAGTGGCCTTTGTACCATAGTCCAGCGCATTCTCTACTCTAAGGAATTTAGGAAAGTGTTGAAAAATGCACCGTGATAGGAATACAGGCCAGTTACGAGATGCAGACAAAGTCAACCTATAGGAGGAGCTCAGTGCCTGCCCACAGTCCACACGCATAAGGGAGCCTTACACTGATTAGTATGAGTAAAGCACATTTATTATCATCCCTTTACTTTATTATTCTTCCTTTTACTTTTAATCTATGTGTGCCTTTACTTTTACAGTGGGCTTTTTGCAATCTTGAGAAGGAAAGATGGAGTTGGTGGAATTATGCTTCCTGACTTCAAACTATACTACAAGGCCACAGTAATCACGACAGTATGGTACTGGCACAAAAATAGAAAGGAAGATCAATGGAAAAGAATAAAGAACCCAGCGGCAAACCCAAGCATATGTGGGCACCTTATCTTTGACAAAGGAGGCAAGAATATACAATGGAAAAAAAGCCTCTTCACTAAGTGGTGCTGGGAAAATTGGACAGCAACATGTAAAACAATGAAATTAGAACACTCCCTAACACCATACACAAAAATAAACTCAAAATGGATTAAAGACCTACATGTAAGGACAGACACTATAAAACTCCTAGAGGAAAACATAGGCAGAACACTCTATGACATACAAAGCAAGATCCTTTTTGACCCACCTCCTAGAATCATGGAAATAAAATCAAGAATAAACAAATGAAACTTAGAAGCTTTTGCACAGTGAAAGAAACCATAAAGACAAGAAGGCAACACTCAGAAAGGGAGAAAATACTTGCCAACAAAGCAACAGACAAAGGATTAATCTCCAAAATATACAAGCAGCTCATGAAGCTTAATACCAAAAAAGCAAATAACCCAATCCACAAATGGGCGGAAGACCTAAATAGACATTCCCCAAAGAAGACATACAGATGGCTAACAAACACATGAAAAGATGCTCAACATCACTAATCATTAGAGAAATGCAAGTCAAAGCCACAATGAGGTATCACCTCACACCGGTCAGAATGGCCATCATCACAAAATCTGGAAACAACAAATGTTGGAGAGGGTGTGGAGAAAAGGGAACTCTCCTGCACTGTTGGTGGGACTGTAAGTTGGTACAGCCACTATGCAAAACAGCTTGGAGGTTCCTTAAAAAACTACAAATAGAACTGCCCTATGATCCAGTAATCCCACTCCTGGGCATATGCCCAGAGAAAACCATAATCCCAAAAGAAACATGTACCATAATGTTTATTGCAGCACTATTTACAATAGCCAGAACATGGAAGCAACCTAAATGCCCATCAACAAATGAATGGATAAAGAAGATGTGGCATATATATACAATGGAATATTACTCAGCTATAAAAAGGAATGAAATGGAGCTATATGTAATGAGGTGGATAGACCTAGAGTCTGTCATACAGAGTGAAGTAAGCCAGAAAGAGAAAAACAAATACTGTATGCTAACTCATATATATGGAATCTTAAAAAAAAAAAAAATGGTACTGATGAACCCAGTGACAGGACAAGAATAAGGATGCAGATGCAGAGAATGGACTGGAGGACACAGGGTTGGGGGAGCGGGGGGTGAAGGGGAAGCTGGGACGAAGTGAGAGTGTAGCATAGACATATATACTACCAGCTGTAAAATAGCTAGTGGGAAGTTGCTGTATAACAAAGGGAGATCAACTTGATGATGGGTGATGCCTTAGAGAGCCGGGATGGGGAGGGTGGGGGGGAGTCGCAGGAGGGAGGGGATATGGGGATATGTGTATAAATACAACTGATTCACTTTGGTGTACCTCATAAGCTGGTATAAGAGTGTAAAGCAATTATATTCCAATAAAGAGCTTAAAAAAATTTTTTTAATAAAAAAATAAAAGAGATGCAGCAGATACATGGAGACATGGACTGTGAAAACTTTGTATATTCAATAGGTTTATGAAAAATAAGGATAAAAATATCAGTGAACACCAGAAAGCTGCTTTAGTTTTGACCTGTAAAAAGTACCATATTTAAAATTAGAATTTTGCTTGCTAGGCAGCAAACGATAAACTAACATATTTTATAGAAGTAGAAATGCTTTTAACTATAGAAAAGCATAAGATTAACAAGAATTTGGACTACAATCTTTTCACTATTAATTTAAAAAGTAACATGGAGCAACCTTACCATTTAGATCCCACTACCAGTCCTCTTTAGCCTTCTTAAAAACTGTTTGAGGGACTTAGGTGGCACAGTGGTTGGGAATCTGCCTGCCAATGTAGGGGACAGGGGTTTGAGCCATGGTCTGGGAGGATCCCACATGCCACAGAGCAAGTAAACCCATGCGCCACAACTATTGAGCCGGTGCTCTAGAGCCTGTGAGCCACAACTATTGAGCCCGTGTGCCGCAACAACTGAAGCCCACATGCCTAGAGCACGTGCTCTGTAACAGGAGAAGCTACTGCAATCAGGAGCCCGTGCACCACAATGAAGAATAGCCCCCACTCCCTGCAACCAGAGAAAAGCACTTGTGCAGCAATGAAGACCCAACGCAGCTAATAAACAAATTAAATTAATTAATTAATTAAAAAAAATAAAGTGGGCTTTTTATAGGCAGCAGAAAGTTGAATCTTTCTTTTCCAACCTGATAATATCTGCCTTTCATTTTTTTTAACTTTGTACTTAATGTATTATTGATATGATTGGTTTAAAAATATCATCTTACTATATAGGTTTTTTTGTATTTGTCCCAACTCTTCTTTGTTCCTTTTTTCCTCTTTTTCTACCTTCCAGATTGAGAATTTTTTGTAATTCTATTTTATCTTCTTAGCAACAATTTTTTGTTGTGCTATTCTACTGGTTAGTTGAGGTTTATAGTATACATCTTTAATTTAACACAACCTGCTACCAAGAGACCTTATACTACTTCACATATGGTACAAAAACCATACAAAAATATGCATCTATTTCTCCCCTTCAAAACTTTGTACTGCAGTATTTACACAGTTCACTTCGGCATATGTTATAAACTCCATGATATATTATTATTAGTGTTGCTTTAAACTGTTATTTATAAAGGGATTTAAATAATGAGAAAAAAATTCTCTTCATATTTACTCACAGAGTTATTTCAGTAATCTTAATTCCTTTGTGTCAATCCAGACTTCCAACTGGTAGTATTTTTCCATTCTTATAGTGTGGGTCTGCTGGTGGTGAATTCTTTAAGCTTTTGTATGTCTGAAAAAGGCTTATTACACTTTTGTTTTTAAAAGATATACTTACCAGGTAAAGAATTCTAGGTTATGGTTTTATTTCACTATTTCAAAGATGTTGCTGTATTGTCTTTTAACTTGCATTGTTTTCAGAGAAATCTGTTGTCAGCATTACCTTTATTCCTCTATTTCATAATGTATCTTTTTACATCAGCAACTCAAGATTTTCTTTCTTATCACTAGTTTTAAGCAATTTGATAGCAATATGCTTTGGTGTATTTTTCTTCATGTTCGTGTTTGTTGAGATTCTTGTATATGTGGGTTTACATTTTCATCAAATTTAGGAAATATCCAGGTATTATCTCTTGTGAGATTTTATGCCCCTAACCCCTCCTCGGGCACTTAAATTATGCATATATTAGGATACTTGAAATTGTTCCACAATAATGCTCTACTTCTATTTTTTAGTCTTTTTTTTCCCTGTGTTTTCTATTGGATATTTTCTATTCGTGTTTTCAGGTTCAATAATCTTTTGTGCAATGTCTTATCTGCTGTTAATTCCAACCACTATATATATCTCTATCTATACCTGGATATGGATATATTTTCTTAGACATTGTAGTTTTTCATCTTTAAAAGTCAAATTTATATCTTTTATAACTCCATTTAGCATGTTCAACTTTTCCTCTAGCTTTTTGAACATATGGAATATAATTATAACAAATACTTAATAACATTTCACTAATTCTATCATCTGTGTCACTTCTGGGTTAGTTTTGATTAATTGATTTATCTCATATATCTCTGCTTTCTTGCATGCCTTGTAACTTTTGATGTCATTCATTGTAGATTTCAATTTACTGTGCACTGAATATATTTTATTCCTACAAATATTCTTGATCCTTTTTTGTGGCATCGTTAATTCCCTTAAAAATAGTTTGACGTTTTTGGGTCTTGTTTTTAAGCTTCTTAGGCATTTTGTTATGACAAATTTTATACAGAGGCAGGAAGATTCTGAGTACTCTCCCCTGTGACTTACAAGTTTTTCCACTCTGGCTGATGGGAATAGGCACTATTCACAGATGTTCTTTTCTAATCATTTTAGGTGATTGTCTTCCAAATCTCATGTAGTTTTCACATATATGTGTACTGATAAGAACTCTACTGGGGGATTCCTGGGTGGCACAGTGGTTAAGAATCCACCTGCCAATGCAGGGGACACGGGTTCGAGCCCTGGTCTGGGAAGATCCCACATGACATGGAGCAACTAAGCCCGTGCACCACAACTACTGAGCCTGTGCTCTAGAGCCCATGAGCCACAACTATTGAGCCCACGCGCCTAGAGCCCATGCTCCACAATGAAAGAAGCCACTGCAATGAGAAGCCTGCACACTACAACGAAGAGTAGCCCCTGCTCACCGCAAGTAGAGAAAGCCCGTGCGCAGCAACAAAGACCCAACTCAGGCAGTAAATAAACAAATTAATTTTAAAAAAAGAAGTCCACAGAATAATCACAAGGGACCCTGTGCAGATCTCCAGAGTCTTCTGTCTGTGTATCTCTGTATACTTGAGCCATCTTGGCTTCCCTGGACTCTCAGCTCTATCTCCTTAATTCAGGAAAACAGCCTAGCTTTTCTTGGGTTCTTGTGCTGTGCCTAGAAATTTTCTGCAGGCAGTAAACTACCCCATCTCATAGGGCATTCTGTCTTCATTGTCTGATGTAAAATGTTTTGAGAGTCATTGTTTAAAATATTTTAACTGTTTTTTTTTGTTGTTGTTGTTATTTCAGATGGGTAAATCCAGTCTATTGTCTGATGTGGAAATCTCTTCCTTTTTCATCATTTATCTGTCTTGAGCTTGGGAAAAATCTCTGCAATGATGTACACTGAAGTATTTTGCTGGTAAATTTTTATTATATTTATAATGGAAGACAAGAGGATGTTAGATTCTTTTCACTAGTCAAGAATATGAGGAGAACGTAACTTCACAAGTTTAAAATAACCTTGCCTTAACTGCAACTATTATTTTTCAAATGTTTTACTTTAATTGCAATGGCTTTGAATGAAGACTAAAGACAAGCTTATATTTGTAAGAAATAATCTTTAACACAGTACATTTCCTTATTCTTACATTTGTTAATCAGTTATTCAAATTTTGTTACCTGTTCAGTACTTAAGAAAAACTATAAAACATTAAATTGAATCTACCCTTCTTTTTTTAAATCTTCAGTTCCTTAAAATGTGTGTGTGTGTGTGTGTGTGTGTAAAATGTTCCCTTTTAAATATCCTTTCCTCCTGATAACTTTTGATCTGAACTTTATTAGAATACACTGTTCAATCCGAATCACCATTGTCAGTGAAGTGAGATATAGAAAAAACACAATTGGAGAGAATAAAGAGGCAAAAGCAAAATAAATCACTGAAATACTTGGAAATGTACCTGAAGAGGAAAGGCTGAAAGACTAAGTGTACATACCCAAGAAAACTGAAAGGAAACTTAACAGCACCTTTCATGTACGTGAAAGGATATTTTATGGGTGTCAGTGAGCAGCTATTTTGTTTGTAAATTGAGGGCAGAACTTCAATAGTCTCCTAGCTGATCACCCTGTCACATGCCTCATTTTCTTCATGCTATGATCTGTCTAACACAGGGATAGAAAAGCAATATTACTCAAAGGCCATTTTCATTCATCTCTTTCCTATCCAGGAACTTACAAGGACTCTTTCTAACTCTCTGCATTAAACCTAAACTTCCAACAACCAGAATCCAAAGCCCTCTATAAAATAATGTCATGTTTTTCTATTTCATGGCTCAGTAATTCGCATACTAGCCCTGCCATTTATTTAATTTTTTAGAAACTAAATTTATGTTTATGTATTTATTTTTTGGCTGCACGAAGCAGCATGCGAGATCTTAGTTCCCCAGACCGGAGATCGAATCCATGCCCCCTGCAGTGGAAGCACAGTCTTAACCACTGGACTGTCAGGGAAGTTTCCACCCCCTCCATTTAAACCACATTTTTCTATGACATAATTCTTGACATCTCACCCCCAAGACTGCCCATTTTGTATCCATCCACACGCTGCTCCCCATCCTTGTGACTAATTATGCTACAATCTCTAAAGTTAGACACAAACTTGTTTTTTAAAAAACTTTTCATATGAAACAATGAAGAAGCCTAAACTGACTATACCATCATTTCAGCTTTCACAGTTTCTTCTTACTTTATACCTGTAAATAGGTTTCTTCACTGCTACTGGTCGTGGAGGTCATGCCTTGCACAACTCCAAGGGAAACTATATGCACTGTAACCTAGGTAATGCACTCCCTAGATTTGTTCCATACATACCTGAGCAGTTATATGTTTGGATTTGCAGCTCTCCTTCTCTTTTTGTTTCTTCATCCCTGATAATACTCATGCTATTCATTTACTCCTGAGGTTGATACTCAAAGCCACCCCACCTTCCCCGTAATATGGACACTATTTGCCTTATCTCCTATTTCTCCCTCTCTTATCACCTCAGTTTCATGCTTTAGCTAAGGCCTTCTCAAGCCTGGCAGCATTGACATTTGGGGCTAGGTATTGTTTGTTGTGGGGCATGTTCTGTCCATATTGTAGGACGTTTAGTAGCATCGCTGTCCTCTCCCCATTAGATGCTACATCACCCCTGACCCTATTAGAGCCAAAAATGTCTCCAGCCACTGTCAAATGTTCTAGTGGGTCAAAAATGGCTCCTGATGGAGAACCACTGCTCCAGCCAAACCGAATTAGTAATAATTCCCCAAACACTATCTGCTGATTCATGTGTCCGTGCCTCTATCAGCATGATTTCTTCACTCCATTATATTCTTCCTATAAGTGAAAACTTGAATAATTGTATTCACACTTAGAAAACAAACCAACAAGGAAATAAAGCAACTACCAAAAACCTGCCATGACCACCACAACAACCATTGCAATAGTTTAGGTGTCACTGCCTTGATGACGCATAACCATGTCCCTAGGCAGAATTTATCTTTCTCTTCTCATTGCTATTACACATGTAGATCATGTGCATTTTCCCATTGCTGCACTCATCGCACTTCTTTGTAATTTATTTTCTTAAAATCCATCTCACCTGAAGGAATGGGAAAATAATGTGAATCCAAACCTTTCCTGTAGGTCCACACCAGACATGTTAGGTACCAGTTACTGAAGAAAACATTCAATATTATCCTTTCTGCTGATTCTCCTGATCAAACAGCCTGTACACACACTACTCCAACCGTATTAAAAAGTCCTATTTATTTTGTGATTTTAATAACAGTGGTAGGTTAAAAATTGTTTTATTTGTTGTACAAGGATATATTCTACAACACAGGAAATATTAGCCGATATTTTATAATAACTATAAATGGAGTACAACCTCTAAAAATTGTGAATCACTATTTTGTACACCTGTAACTTATACAATATTGTACAGCAACTATACTTCAATAAACAATAAGTGGAAAAAAGAATAAATAAATAAATAAATAAATAAATAAATAAATAAATAAATAAAATAAAAATTAAGCTTAAAAAATCAGTCTTAAAAAAGAAATGGCTTAAAAATTAAGCTTCAAAGTTTATATATCTTTTTTATAAAAAAAGAAAAATTTTATTAAAAGAAACTTTTTATTTCTTAATGCAGCACTGGAGACAGTTTTTGTGCAAATATTTTGACTGAATATTAATGTAACAGAAAAATATTAACTCACAAGAACAAGTCTGAATAATATTACAATAGATAGAAATTTGCTGGAGAGTTTTCTGTGCTTTACTTTTTCACTTCACTTATATATATAAATGCCATTTTATTATACTTGCTAAAATATAATAAGGTCATTTAATAGACTCTACTTTATTTTTTTTTTTTTTGCAAGTTGCTTTATTTACAGTACCAACTTTTAAAAGTCACTATAGTTAACTGGACAGCAAACTAGGCAGAAATTGCTTTACAAAAAGAGGGAAAGCCCAAAATGCCACTTTCTATAGAGAGCCCACAGTTCAATTTTATTCAGAGCAAAGAAAAAAGAACTTTTGATCATACTAGAAGAAATGGGAGCCATGTTTGGAATCTGTACTGAAACTACACATGCAATGAGGACAACATTCTGCTAATACAACTGATTTGCTGCTGCATTTGTTGACTGTTTTTCTAATATTAACAATTATAAACAAAGCAGTGCAACTAGTATTTGGAACAATCCTTACAGTGTTACAGCGTCAGACACAAAATTTCACTTCTCCTCACACCACTGGTTCTCTTTGTGTAGCTGGGCTTCCTCTTCTTCAGTAAAATCATTTATTTTTTTATTTTTTTATTTTTTGGGGGGTACACCAAGTCCAATCATCTGTTTTTATACAGTGAAATCATTTTTGATATTGAATGTCTTTCGAATCTCCTCAGGAGCTTTCCCCTTGATCATATTGGCAACAGTCTTGCAGGTAACATCAAGCAAACCTTTGATGTCTAAGTAGTTTGCAGCCAATATAAGCTCGAAAAGTGTTCCTTGGTCAACTTTCAGGAATTCTTGATCCCAAACAGGGATATCATATCTGTTCGCTTTTCTTTGTTCTCATCATCCTCAGGAGGAGGAGGATCATCCTTGTGGTGGGTGCACCACTGAATGACCTTTTTTAATATTGCTGCATTAACATTTGGCAAGGGGACTGGATCACCATCTCCTTCATCATCCATTCCCAGATCTTCCAACATGGTCTTGATAGTCACAGATTGTTTTGCAATTTCAACATCAACTTCAAATATCTCTCCATCAGAACTCTGCAACTTAATTGAAGGCATCTTCGCCCTGGGTCCACAGGGTCGGCAGGCTCCACGCCAAGGGAGGCCCCCGGCCCCAGCCTGGGCCTTCAGCCGAGTTCCGCGACGGCTGACGGTCGCCGGTGTTAGGTCTCAAGCAGATGGCAGGCCGGAGGCGGAGGAGAGCAGGGCGGCGTCCGCTCCCTCGAAAGTTCGGCTCTATCTCCTCAAAGCAGGAAGGCGGGGCTGGCTGCCGTGCTCCACGGCCTGCAAGGGTCCTGCAGGCGGGGACTGTCCTGAGCTGAATTAAAGACCCCAGTCCTGAAAAGCCGAGAAGCCGCGAGTGAAGGGGAGGGAGGGGGAAGGCTAATAGACTCTACTGTAGACTAAAAGCATCCTCAAGCATTCCAGATCCATTTTCAAATTTAAAATATTACTTTTGTTATAATCTTTGCCAAAAATTGAAGGATTGTTTCCAGTTTCTTTGCCATCATTTTCTATTTTCTTCTAAGTTTCTTGGGCAATATTTGTTAGTGACACATTCTTAAATAATTGTGTGTGTGTGTGTGTGGTCCATATATGTCTACATATGTCTTACATATATTACATATATATATATATTACACACACACCATTTGCTCTTTTTTATCAACCCACTGAACGGAAGGTGAAACTAAAGAGGAGATGAACCTCCATCCTTGCAGTTCCTCCTTGTGCCTTGGGAAAGAAGTGTTGTGAATAGCTGAACTCCAATCCCCGATTATCTGCTCCCAGGTAATACTGGACATCCCCAACTCCAAGGCATCTAAAGTGAGCATGTGAATAAATGTCTGCTCACAGATTCTGACTAGCACATCCCTGAAGACACTGAGGAAATACTAGGTAACATTTGTCTTTTGGAGCTTCTTACCCCTCAGTCCTGGTTCCTCTCCTTTGTGGAGGTGCCATAAACTTTCAGAAAGCTGGAAACTTTCTGGTCTCTTCTTGGGATCCTTCTTTCATGATTAATATTTTTGGGCAGACAGTTATTTCTGCTCAGCTCAATAAGCATATCTAATACCTACTAGTGACTCTGTGAGAGGTTTTATGAATACAAAATGCATTAATTCCAGTATAGCATACTCCAAAGGAAGCTTGTTTGAGAGTTTAAGACAATAAGAGGTCTAGCGGACATCAAGAATTATAGACATTAAGCTAATCTCATAAAGAGTCAAATCAAATGTTGCGCTTAATACACAATGTTATGCCAGTGTCAGCATATCTTTGACCACTGGGGCCTTTCTGCACTGGAAGTTGGTAATATTCCAAACCCAGAGATTTAAATCAGATTTCAGACCAGTATAGTGATTACTACTCTCCTTTTTCCCCTCCTTTTTCCTCTTTACCTCTTTTCCAGTGTTATAGAGGCTTACAATTTTTTTCATTCATTCATTAAACACACAGTATTTATTGTTTACAAGATTCTAGGCACATGGTACCTAACTCTGAGGTCTCTCAATTTAGAGAGAAAAAAAAAGTTACACCAACAGATCAATTGCACATTGGTGAGTTCTGTACTAAGAAGCTAGAAGAGAGGCTCAGGGAAGACCTGAGAGATGAGATGACTTGTGTACTGCTTTTGAAGAATAATTAAGTGTTGTCATAACGGAAAAAGGAGGAAGAACAGTCCCACGAGAGGAAAAAAAAAAAAAAAGCCTGAACAAAAGCCTATAACTTGAAATAGGCAGTCTCATTTGAAAAATGATAAAAGTATGGTATGGACCATGCCTGTGGGTTACATCAGCAAACTTCACATGGCTGTCTATTGCCCCTCATCTTGAGAATGATGCAATGGTCAGGACTGCCAGCTTCTTCCTCAGGGGTGATGCCATCTGAGTGATTCTCAGGCCCCTATACCATGTACTAAGATCTACATGGACAAGAAGTGGCACTGTTTTGTGTAATGCATGTTGTTATGTGAATATGTACATGTTTTTATTTGCCCTGTTTATACCATTCAACCTTAAGTAAAAATTTCCATAGAATCCGAAGTCCAACAGAAAATAGATGAGGAGGGAGGTGACCTGATTTGGCTGAAGAAAGAACCATTTGCTAGTATGATTTTCCACTGAATGACCTCTTGTCTCACTTAAAGCATCAACAACTCACCTCGTCAGTTTTCCAGAAGCAAACCCTGCTCTGTTTGCCTTGTGGAATTATAGAAAAGGAAGAAACTAAGTCCTTTCAAAAATAAACTTACAGAAGAGGATTTCCATGATGGTTCTGCTTTACTGATGGAACTTCCAGCTTGCAAACCACAAACATTATGAGCAGTTTCATATTTTTTGAAGTCTAATAAAATTAGAATATGTCCATAAGCATTCAAGGATGAGCTCCCCATATCTCCTACTAGAAATATCAGAACTATCTGTCAAACAAAGGAAAATGTAAAATAGAATGAATATGGGCATGACTTGGAGCAATTAGCATGAAACTCAAAACTAAAAACATACAGCCTCTAGTTGTATTTTGCACAGCAAGGTCCAGATGAGGAAGGGTCAGGTACAATCTACTATGGAGGATCCAGGATGTTACCATCTGAACCCACAGATCACTCTCAGCAAAATGAATCCTGGGACAAGCAGACGTTGTGTGCACACAGATAGAATGGGATGGGTCTACAGCATCACCTATGAGAGATTCTTCCTAAGATCCAATAACATGTTTACAACCAAGCTGCTAAATACAACTTGTTGTTTATAAGCAAATAATAAAGGGAGTAGAGTAACAAGTTAGATGACACTATGAGGTGGAGGAAGCAATTAGACAAATAGGTGGGTTCTGTTTGTCAATAAGTCAATGTCAAAAAAGGATGGGCAGAGGTTAGAGAAGAAAGGGTGCTGAGTCTAACGAGAGCAAAGAAACATAGCAACTAAAAACAATGCTTTACCTTAACTGGATCTTTAGTTTAAACAAATGAACTCTATAAAACATTTTTGGTTAATTGGTGAAATTTTAAAATGTAATGGATATTAAATTACTTTAGGGAAGTTTTGTTAACTTTGTTAGGTGCATTAATGATACTGTCTGATCTCTTAATGGTAGAAAATGTCCCATTTTAGAGTTGATACAAAAATATTTAGGTTTGAGATGTTATATCTGCAATTTAAAATTATTCAGCAAGAAAATGAAAAAAAAAAAGGAATGTGACAAAATGTTGACATTTGTTAAATCAAGGTAATGGATATATGGGAGTTTTTTTATAATCTACATTTTTCCATATAATTGAAAGTTTTCATAAAAACTGGATTTTTTTAATTGATGCAATTATGTGTGATATTAACTTGTGATGTTAACTTGTATTGTTGAAGAGTTTCTGTGCTTTTTTTATGCTTAGATGGATTAATGGCATCAATAGGAATCTTTTTATATAAAAATGTTTCTAAAACAGCCAAAAAAATTTATAATTGCTATTGTGATTTACATGTAAGATAGAATGAGTTTGACATTGACTTCATTTGTTCACTCATTATTCATTTATTCTCCTCATTCAATAGTCATATCACAGGCAAACCATTCTCCAGAAATCAGTGAATTTTTCATTTTGATGCCCCATAGGTCTACTTCCTCAAGTTACTAAAACCATCAGAGTTTAAATTTTGTCAGCTATAAAATGAGAATATTAATAAATGAGTAACTAAGTATAAGGTGCGAGAATTCAACGAAGTAAATAGCAGCACTGTTATAAATAGTGGTGTCACTGACACTAAAAATATAATTATAAAAGGTTCCATACTACACTATTTTTCAAAAGATTCTTTCTGCTTCAGAGGATTCCTCATCTGCTTTTATACAGTTTTATCAAAGAATTGCAGCAAACTTTATTGCACATGCCAGATTAGTTATTTCTTAAAAAGTAGAATCAAAATCCTAAATTCTTCTTATGATTTAAGGATTATAAAAATTATAAGTATAGACATATTTCAATGAAAGATTTTTCTTCTGTATTGCAGAATCATTCAGATTACTTCTGTTAGTGAGCATGTAAAATACAAATTATAAAATACTCAAGAGCTTTCAGGACTAGTTTGCAAAAACTATTACATTTTAAAAGAGTATACAGATGAGTTTCCCCAATAAACTTGCATTAGAGATTGAATAATTGGTGCAGAGCAGTGCAATCATTTCTTACACATGTTTTTGAAACAACAGGGCCCATGAAATCTCTGGATTATACTTTCTAAGTAAAACAGCATGCTGCTAAAAAGTCTCAGAGTTCAGAAACATTTGATTTCAGAAACAGACTACCTACTTAAATAGATTATGCACAGGGAGATCAAGTGGCCACCTTCCTTAATTGATTTTTTAATAATTCGGTAACTATAGTGCTACCATTTGTGCAGCTGTCGTCAGAAGCTCCGTGTTTCAATTTCCATTCCTCATTTTCTTACTTGTTCATAAATGTCTGCTGCAGGCTGAAGCCCACAGTGCAAGGTTTTATTAATAATAAATTTAAGATAAAACTGTAACAGAATATACGTTCCCCCAACAGGGGCAGTGCCCCACCTCATGGGAGAGCTGGTCTCTGTAACCTCATTTCCCAACAACTTACCATAGCTGAAGCCGAATAAGGGGGAATTAATCAAATGGAACCAACTTGGTCGGTTCAATTTGTTTGTACAATTGATGAGGACACAACAAAATAATTAGTCTTACTATTCTTAGGTCATTAAGACAATGGAAAAATCAAACTGGGAAATAGTGCTAAACCCATGTTTGATTTGTCCCATGGTAAAAAGACAAAAATTGAGATGGATTTGGGATAGGATGCAACTATTCTACAGAAATATTTACAGTGCATCACTAAATGAAAGAGTGTACTGTTTATATTGGATAGTCCAGTCAGAATGCGGAGCATAGCTGAAACTATGACATATCCCTATCAATGAAACATCTGGAGTGATAAAATAATCATATATATTAACTAGACATAGATGGTAGGTAATCAATAAATACTATTATTTGAGTGTTTATCTCTTCCTAAGAAACAGAACATTCCCAAAATAACAGTAAAACTGCACTAAATATAATTTAGGCGAAAAAATTCAGAAGGCAATTAAGGGTTTAACGATGCTTATAATGTTTATTAAGAATGCCTAGAAACAGTCAAACTGTGAAGTGTGGGAGCACAGCCTCCAAAGTGCCCCAATTCCTGACACCAACTGCAAGTTCAGGGAATTCCTAAAACCACCCTCAGATTCAATAATTTTCATAGGACCCCCTGAAAATGTATATTTATGGTTACTGTTTATTATAGGCAAAAGATAAAAGTTGAAAGCAATCAAAGGAAGAGACACATAGAACAGAATGTAGGAGGATTCCAAACATGAAGTTTCCATTCTCCTTTCCTGGAACTGACAAGAAACAATGGGCACAGAGTATTGCCAAATGAGGAAGCTCAACCAAGCTTCTGTGTCTATAGTTTTCTTTGAGGCTTTATGCATCAGCATTCCTGGTTGAGTGCTCACACAGCTGAACCCAGTCTCTAGGTCAATTGATACCACATGAGCCAAAGCCGCCACCCTAGGTCACACTGTTGGTCTTTATGGAGGGACCAGCCCCCACCCTGAAGCTTTTGGGTACGGATGACCTCACCCCAAGATCCAGTGTAGCCAGCCTCCACTCTAAACAAAGATGTTCCTAACAGGTATTAAACAGATGATCTCCCAGAAGTCTAGGGCAAAGGCCAGATCTTTCTCTGGGCAACGCCAAATTCTTTGCTACACAATGAATATTAAAAGATCATTTCACACCTAGGTGTAAAGTTAAAGAAAATATATAGTAGAGAAGTATATTGTGATTCTCTAGTTTTACTCTGTGACTTTTCTTAAGTAGGACAGTATAATCATCCACTCTTAAATATTCTATTCCCTAAAAGTCAATGACTATTCGGTTTATGTAGTTTGATGCGTAACCTTTTCATATTGGGACTTATGAAAGCATTTTAATCTTAAGCCATTTTGGTTTTCTTTTTGGTAATTTTATTTTTTTATTTTTTTCGTCTTTATTGGAGTATAATTGCTTTACAATATTGTGTTAGTTTCTGCTGTACAACAAAGTGAATCAGCTATATGTATACATATATCCCCATATCCCCTCCCTATTGAGCCTCTCTCCCATCAGCCCTATCTCACCCCTCTAGGTCGGCGTCACAAAGCGTCAAGCTGATCTCACTCTGCTCTGCAGCAGCTTCCCACTAGCTATCTATTTTACATTTGGTAGTGTATATATGTCAATGCTACTCTCTCACTTCATCCCAGCTGCCCCTTCCCATTCTGTGTCCTCAAGTCCATTCTCTATGTCTGCATCTCTATTCCTGGCCTGCCACAAGATTCATCAATACCATTTTTCTAGATTCCGTATATGAGGTTGAGTCAAAAATTATCTGCATTCCAGTTATATTAAAACTTCTGCAAATCCTACAGCATACGGTATTTGTTTTTCTGATTTACTTCACTCTGTATGACAAGCCATTTTATTTTAATCAGCAAGTATTTTTATAGATCCATGTCTACCCTGAGCTGTTTTCTGACTCACTAAGAAAGCTTCTCATCACACCCCATACCACCTTCCCCCACCTCCCTAAACATAACCCTAACAATATTAAACCTTGGTTCTCCTTCCATCCAGTCCAGTGACTTCTCAGCTAACTTATTGAGTTCAGTCTCATTTCAGTTTAAAACTATAATTTTTAAATTATTATTTTTAAATTATAGTTAAATATTTTAGGAATCCTAGTTACTGAGTCTGATCAATTCTAATATATGATTACTAATAGTCCTATTCTCAAGGATAATTTTTCATAAGGATTAACATTTTCAAAACTAACAAGATCATCTGGTACCACTCTGAAAATAAATAAAATACAAGGTATTTTTATTTTATGAATATTTGCTGTATAAACAAAACTGTATATTATTACTCTTCTGTGAAAAGTTCCATTTAGAATATATTTATCCCGATGCGGAATATTTATGAGCAGAGAACCTGATAACAGGAAAGAAAAAGCTGCCAATCAAGCAAACTACCCCCATGACAATGATCATCAAGAAGGGACCACTTTAGATGAACTGATTGCGGAGCTGGGGTCAGAACACAGCTTTGCCATGAACGGGGCTGAAAAACACCCCTGTCTCCAGGGAAGACTGCAGGGATGCTGCTTCTGTGCCAGAACTTAGTACTAGACTGTAGGAATATTTCTCTCTAAAGTATGCCTCCTATGCAGATATTAATTCGTACTACACCTCTCTAAGGATCATCTAAAATGATTTGGCATTCACCATGAAGGGGCCAACACATGACCAGCACTTACGGAAATCTCCAGGACAAGTGTTTTTGTTTAAGAGCTCTCTTCTAGTGGAAATGACTATTTGCAGCCAAAGTAAAAGTAGTCCCCAGTATAAAAAGCAAGATGACATATATTGAATGCTTATTATATGCCATGTGCAATGTACAGATTATTAACTCAATCCTCCTGCTATCATATAAGGCGGAGATTATTATGTCTATTTTTATTTTCAGATGAAGAAAGTATGTGCACAAGGGTTGAAGAACCTCCCACAGATGAAGCTGCTAATGTGGTCAGTGAAAGAGTCAATTCCCACTTTATAGTACTCCAAAGACTATCCTTCCCCATACTCTTGTCTCAACTGTTGCAGGATCACTCCAAAATGGCCCACTTCCTCTGGATCTAGTGTTGTGGACAGCTTTATCAATGGATCTAATTATTTCAGTGTTTTTTCCTTGAGGCTAAGAAGGGTAGAGATGCTAATAGCTTTCAGGGAATGAGATGGTTGGCCTGACTTCAAATCTCTGATCTGCCACTTACTAGCGGTGCAACCTTGAGCACATTACTCAACTCTCTACACAAATTTGCCTCTTAAGTGAACTAGGTATGACATACCAACTTCAAAGGTTTTCTGTGCACATTAAATAAGAAAATGTAAATAAAGCACTTAGCACAGTACCTGATATTAACGTGTGGGACAGCTCAGCAGCTTCTCAGGGTGCCAAACATAAGGGACCCCAGTACTAAAACTGATTGGAAATTTGATGCTAAAAACCCAGGTTTTTTGATAAAGCATCTTAAACACCAGGCAAATATAAACTGAACCCAGTATTGCCAAAAAATGAGTGAAGATAAGCTATGCCTAAGTTCATCTATCTGCTCACCATTTTTTTTTTTAAGGCTAACAAAGTTGAGAGTTGCAATTACAACAACTAAAACGGTCCAATGATCAGACACTGAAGGTGGAAGATACAGTTAACTAAACATTTGAACTGAAATGGTACAAGGTCTAGTTACATTTGAACGAAGTACTGAACTCAACAGAGTTCACGGTCTGGTTCTATTCATAAGTCTTTTAGCTCTACCTAAGTAAGTGATATTAGTGACTGCCAAACACTCTTTGGTTATCGTAACAAAAACAGCTAATATGCATTGAAGTTATTAGCGGGGTTCTAAGATGTTTATGTGTATTAATTCAAAGAATTCTCACAGGTTTCTTATGAGGTAGCTTCTATTTTTATCTCAGTTCAACAGATTAGGAAACAGGCACATAGAGTTGAAATGGCTTGCCCAAGGACCCGTGACATCAGAACCAAGGAAATTTGAGCCCCAGCTCTTACTACTACAATGTATTGACTCTCTGAGTCAGGAGTGGCTGAAAATTGTGAAACAAAGACATTAAGTAATATATTAACACCTACTTAATAGTATAGGTAACAAATCCCTATCTAAAGATTAAAAAATAAGCATACACTTTTTGTTTATAGAAAATTACTTTCAATGCCCTTCCAAATAAATATAAAAGTAATATTAAAAACCTCTCACAAGGAGGTCCCATGTGTCTCATCATGACCTTGAACGCAATACAAGCAAGCAGACATCGAAAACTACACTTGCTTTTGTTTCTAATCCTAGTTTTCACATGAAGCTGTCACCCATTGCCAAACTTTATTGTGAAAAAATTCATATGTACAGAGAAGTATACTGAAATGATAGTACAATAACTATCTACACAATCTCCATCTAGATGTATCAATGGTATCATTTGGCCATACATACTTCATTTCTGTTTCTCTCTCCACAGACACACACACACACACACACACACACACACACACACACACAGTGGGTTGGTGTTTTGTTTCCATTTGTTTTGATTTCCTCTACCATTTGAAACTAAATTGTAGACATTGTGGTATTTCACTTTTTAATATTTTCTCATGAATCCTTTAAGAACAAAGAATTCATGTGGTGCTTTCTGTGGAATGGTCTTAACTTGATTTTCTGTATCTTAGTTTTATAAGTGAGTCTAAATCAAGAGATATGCAAGTCTTATATATCTTAACTGATTCAGAAAGTTAGAATATGAGTAGAATAACCCTTGCCTGGAATTGCTAGTGAAAGTATCTGTGAGTCTATAGTAAATTCTCCTGTCACAGTCAAGTACTATCATCACCCTCAAATAAAAACGATGTACAAATCACAGGGCTGCTACATGCTGAATTCAAGTACAGCTCAAGGCTCTTATGTGATTTGCCATCATTTTCACAATTATGTCTGATATCCAGGTGGTGCTCATCCTCAGCACTTCAGCTTTTTGTATGGAGAGGAGTCCTCACTACTCCCTCTACTCGGTTTAACATTCAACATACAAGTCTTAAAACTCCAATCAACAATGAACGTTCTTCAGGCATTAAACAATCACTATTTCTCAATGTTTACTCACTACTAACACAAAAATAAATGACAAGTTGTGAATTTGGCAAGCTATCTCCAACATTTAAAAACTGATTATAAACTTGATAAAACACTACAAATATTTGATTTAGAATACTTCTAATAAAAATTCTTTTAAATATTGAAACAACTGTAAGATTTAGACAGAACATAGCATAAAAATATAGATGTTTCAGAATACAGACTAGGGAGCCATAGAGCCTGTATCAAATTCTGTCCTCTTTCACCAAACAGCTGTATGACTTTGTGCCTCATTTTCCACATCTATGAAAAGAAGGTTATAATAATATTTATTTACGATATTTATCTCATTGTCCTATTGTGAGTTGAGAGTACATTAGCAGAACTTTGATAACATCAGGCATATGGTCAGTGTTTGAAAATGTTAGTTATCTCTAAAAATATCACAATGATTAGAGAAGCAATTCTCAAACTTTCTGGTCTCTGAATCCCTTTATGGAGAATCCCAAGATGTTTTGTTTAAGTTGGTTATGTGTATCAATACTTACCATGTAAGAAATTAAAGTTGAAAATTAAGACAGTAATTCATTTTAAAATAATAATAAATAAATATGTTAAAGTAAATAATATATTTTAGTAGGAAATAACTATATTTTCTCCCAAGAAATAATGAGAAGAGTGGAGGTATTTTACACTCTTGAGCATCTCTTTACCTGACTTCAATAAAGTCAGACATTAGATTCTCGTATTTGCTTCTGAATGCAATATGTTGCAACATGCTCTTTTGATTGAAGTATTTGAAGAAAATCCAGACTCACACAGATATGCAGTTGGAAATAAGAGGAATATTTTAATAGACTTTTCAGAAAACTTTGGGTATTCCTCTTGATACTTACACCAAAATTTGACAATGGTTGTCTGCTAAAACTTCGCTGCAATGTACAATCTGAAACCAAATCAATGAATATTGCTACACTCACATTATATTCTGTTACATTGAACCCTCTGTTTTGCACTTTGGTCTTTTACTCTAATGATTTCCTACACTGATCACCTGAATAATATTGTTTCACTGAGTTATGCCATTCTTTTAAATATTAACATATTTTATAAAAATATATTTGTTAATATCACCACCATCTTTATCAGAAAACTCTGTAAGGATTAGGAAGCTCTCAAGCTCACAGTGGCTATCACACTTTTTCCAAATTCTAATTTTCTCTTGAAAGCTTGAATTTTATCATTGGCAACAAATACTATCAGTTGATTGCCTTTGAAGTGACAAGATGACATTTTATTTTTAAGCAAATGTGTTCCAAATACTCACGCATTAAAAAAAAAAAAAAAACTTTGTCAGTTACTCTTCCAACTGAAAGTTGTGTTCCATGAAAAGGAGGTTGTTCAGCTCTCAACTCAAATGGACAAGTGCTTTTTCTTAAGAAAACCATTATAGTTCAATATGCAGCAAAATGCTTTTAGTATACTTCTCAATTTGTCACACAAAATATTAAACAGACGTGCTCTCTTGCTCCTGGACAAGATGTAGTGACTGGGACAGAAATGATCCTCCCCCCGTGACAACCAAAAATTCAGACAAAATATATGAATCAAATGTCTTCAAAAACACTGGATGTTGGCCAAAAAAGCTTTGATCCCTGACAGATGGGAAACAAATGAAGCCAGCTCTCCAAATGTCCAAATTTACTCCTTTGAGTTTCCAGGTCCTGACACAAAGAGAGGTAATGAGGCAGGGCCAATGGGCTCTCTGAGTTGAGAAGACTGAGAACCCAAGTGGCTAAGTGTCCACAGGAAAGAAGAGTGAACTACGCAAAGAGAGAGGCCTGGAAATCTTTAGAGGGTCTCCCTCAAAGAGAGTTCATTAGGGTCCTGATCAGCCATACATTTATTTTTAATTTGTTTATGTATTTATTCATTCATTCATTCATGTTGTCATTATTATTGTTATTATTATTCCTACTCTTCAGGGTTAGCTTTTTAACTAGATATTTATTTTGAAAAGTCCTAGATTAACAATAATTTTGACCACTTCAAATTTGAAAGAATTCTACTTCGGGTTAAATGCCATTGCTTGTTCTGGCTTAAGGACCAAGTGATTATTGGCATAACTCACATAATTTGATGTGCTGTATCATGGGACAAGTCCAATCCTTGCCGATTATTTCCAGAAAACACTGTTATTTACTTTTAAATGGTCATATTACCTAAGTCATTATTCAGGTATAGTTACCTATACAAATCTTTTATTATGATTAAAAAGGTCTGTTGGCTTTATCTGTAATTTAAAATCATTAGAATGCTCATCCGGAATGAAATAATGCCATCGCAGCTATATGGATGGACCTAGAGATTATCATACTAAATGAAGTAAGTCACATACCATATCACTTATATGTGAAATCTAGAATATAATACAAAATGAACTTATTTACAAAATAGAAACAGACTCACAGACATAGAAAACAAATTTATGGTTACCAAAGGGGAAAGGGGGTGGGGAGGGATAAATTAGGAGTTTGAGATTAGCAGATACAAGCTGCTATATATAAAATAGATAACTAACAAGGTCCTACTGTATAGCACAGGGAACTATATTCAATACCCTGTAATAAACCATAATGGAAAAGAAAGTGATAAAGAATATATATATTAGCACACTCACACACACACATACATGTGTTTATAACTGAATCCCTTTGCTGTACTCCAGAAACTAATACACTGCAAGTCAATTATACTTCAATAAAACCTTTTTTAAAGAAGAATGCTCATCCAGCCATTTTATCTACAAGAAAATGAAGGTTGGAATCTGACACAGTGATTTTTCCCTTTAGAACATCTGGCTAAATTATCATCCTGAAACAGGATGTTAACTAATTAATGGGTAAGACCACTAGAGCTGATCAACTGATGGATAATCTTTCTACCTAGTTATCATGTGCTGGAATTATTTGGTAAACAGGCATCTGCTACAGTGTCCTATCTTGTAGAGTTCTTGGCAGAATTACTATTATAGGGAATATTTGGCTACTCAAAATTAGTCCTCTTCATTCTTTTTTGTAGATTCTCATTACACACAGACACACACATATATAATCTGTATATGCAGGAAAAAGTAAACTCAAAATATTTATATTGGCTTCTTGTAGGCATATGTTGCTATCTTGCTTATCAGTAATAACTATACATATATATGGTTACATATACATACTTAGGTATGCTTATATTTAAGTGTTGGAACAAAGATATATGTATATGTAGATACATGTACACATATCAAAATTATTAAAATCAATAAAAACATTAAAATCAATAAAAACCGACCATCTACCATCTTCCTAGGTTATCCTATTTTTTTGGCATTACAACTACCCCACTGCATATTTTATTCTCACTTTTTTTGAGTCCATTTTGAACTCATGGCCTTTAATAGACCTTAATTATTTCCATTATTTATGATGTCAGGCTTATATTTTCTTCTCTTTGCTGATGACTGCCCCCTTTAGCTGGATTCTTTGTCTATTCCATAATAGTCCTTATATGCTTTTTAAAACTTTTCTACTTTTTGGCAATAATAGAAAGTTTTCTGCCCATTCTGAATCTTCTCTGTCCTAGAATAGAATAAAATCTTCTCTAAGAGACTTCAGTTCCCTTTCTTGTGATTGGGATTAAAAATCAAAATCTTGGCACAAGGAGGTGCATGTGAGAAGTTGTAGCTGCTTCTGTTAACACCTCCAGTTTTAAAGTAATACAAAAATCCATTGACTAAGACAAATAAGCACTGCAGGTCTGTTCAGGAATGACAGGACCCTGAAAGTCCGGGGGTGTTTTCTCTATATATGCATGACTTCCTTTTTCTTAAAAGAAACATTTTCTATCAGCCTTATTTCCAGTTTTTGTTTAAAAGTCTGGACAAACAGCTTCAGGCCACTCAGGCTTGTTCTTACCCATTCAGTGGCCTGAGCAGTGGGGGCACAGACCACTCTTCAGTGGCAGGCTGAGCACCCCCATCTTCCGGAGGGACTGTTGAACAGGCCCCAGGACACCTGCACTTCCAGATACCTCTGCAACCTCAGGTGAGTAGCAGTTAACTCAGGAGCTGGAGCAGTCCATTCACCCTGAGCAGTTCCTCCTCGGTCACAGCCTTTTCAGCAGCAGCTCACTCCTCCTTTTCAATCTCTCCAGGATCTCTGTAGAACTAGAGATGAGGTGTGACCTCCCACGGATGTTACCGTGGAGATGGTACTGAACATGTGCAGAACTTCCTGGACCAGCAATCACCACCTCAGACCCACTGGGTCGGCTCCCTTGTTTCTGCTTGGGATGGAAATGTCCACAAAGGACAGTCTGTGTTACACAGAGCAGTGGTGGGCCAGTTAGCATAAGACATCCCTGTGAGAAGCTGGTGGTCCACCCTGGGATCAGTAACCACCCAAAATAGCAGCTCCCAGAAGGCTGCCAGGATTCAGTGAGTGAAGGTTCCAGATGTGAAATAGCCAGCAATACAAGTAGCTCTAGTGGCAGCAGCAAACATCAGCACAGCTCTCTGGTCAGTATTCCTGGAGGATATGACACTGACACCAGCCACGTTTTCCATGGCAACAATGGCATGAGATGCCAGCAGAAGCTTTTCCCAGGTTCTCTTCAGATTTATGATGTAAGATGCCATCACATTTCCTTTTGTAGATGTACCGTTTCATTTGGAAGTCAAGGTCGGTGCCAGCTCAGTGGTTTCCTGCTGCAAGGAATTTGAGGATATCCTCCTCCTTCATTTTCAGGACATCAAGGACTCTGGACATTATCAAAGTTTCCATTAAGTCATGACAGGAACACAGAACAAGGCCATATGGACTCCTATCTGGGTAGCACTGTGTAAAAATGCTGCTGTGGAACTCCATGGAAAGCAGGTATCTTCCACAGACATCAAAATTTCATCATATATTCTTCTGCAAGTATTTCATCATACATTTTTAAAAACAATTTATTATTTATTTTTATTCCCAAGGGCTGCATTTCTAGTAACCCAAACTATAAGGAGCTAATAGACTAAATAAGGAAAAATAAATTGTTTGGTAAACAGTGAATCTGATGTCAATTTTCAGCTTAATCTTTTATTAAATCTACTTTATTATGGTACAATTTAATGATTTTCATTTCAATTTATTGAAACTAAAAAAACAAAAACAGTTCATTCATTTATCCTACCCTTCACCCCATGCCTCTGGCAACCACTAATCTGTTCTCTGTATCCACAGGCTTGTTTTTTTTTTTTTTTTCTTCAGATTCCACATATAAGAGAGATTACATGATATTTGTCTTTCTCTTTCAAGTTATTTCATTTAGCATAATGCTCTCAAGGTCCATCCATGTTGTCACAAATGGCAAGATTTTATTCTTTATTATGGCTGAATAATAGTCCATATATAATGGAATATTATATACAATATTATATATGCATATATCAATCAGTTTCCTTATCCTTTCATCCACTGATACTTTGTTTACTTGCCTTGGCTATTGTAAATAACGATGCAATGAATATGGGGTGT
The DNA here is from genome assembly GCF_030028045.1 of Hippopotamus amphibius kiboko. Taxonomy (NCBI): domain Eukaryota; kingdom Metazoa; phylum Chordata; class Mammalia; order Artiodactyla; family Hippopotamidae; genus Hippopotamus; species Hippopotamus amphibius. Next base: position 53,874,963 of record NC_080189.1, on the reverse strand, counting down.
CTATCTTTTCAAAATAGTGTTTACGTTTTCTTCAGACTACCCAGAAGACGAATTGCTGAAACATATGGTAGTTCTATTTTTACTTTTTTGAGGAACCTCCAGACTTTTTTCCATGGTGGCTATACCAATTTACAATCCCATCAACAGTACATGAGGGTGCCCTTTCTCCACATTCTCTTGAATATTTTTTATTTTTAGTCTTTTTTATAATAGCCATTCTAAAAGGTGTGAGATATCTCGTGGTTTTGACTAGCATTTCCTTGATGATTAATGATGTAGAGCATCTTTTTACGTGTCTATTGGCTCTCTGCACCTCTTCTTTGGAAAAAAAGTATATTCAGGTCTTCTGTCCATTTTCAAATTGAATTGTTTGGTTTTCTGCTTTGAGTTCTATGTGTTCTTCATATATTTTGGATATTAGCCTCTTAGACACATGATTTGTAAATATCTTTTCTCATTCATAGGTTGCCTTTTCATTTTATTGATGGTTTCCTTTGTCATGCAGAAGCTTTTTAGTTTGTTGTAGTCTCATTTATTTTTGCTTTTGTTGGCTTTGCTTTTGGTGTCAAATCCAAAAAAAAAAAAATCATGTCCAGGGCTGATGTTAAGGTGCTTACAGCCTATGTGTTTTCTAAGAGTTTTATGGTTTCAGATCTTACATTCCAGTCTTTAATCCATTTTCAATTTATTTTTGTGTATGGTGTAAGATAGTGATCCAGTTTCATTCTTTTGCATGTGGCTAATTTTCCCAACACCATTTATTGAAGACACTATAATTTCCCCATTGTATATATACTCTTGGCTCCTTTGTTGTAAATTAATTAACATACATGCATGGATTGACTTCTGGGCTCTCTACTGTGGTCTATTGATCTATGTCTGGTTTTATGCCAACAACATGTTGTTTTAATTATATAGCTTTGTAATATAGTTTGAAATCAGAGAGCATGACGCCTCCAGCATTGTTCTTCTTTCCCAACATTGCTTTGGCTATTCGAGGTCTTGCATGGTTTCATATGAATTTTAGGAATGTTCATTCTATTTCTGTGAAAACTGCCATTGGAAAATTGATAGGGATTTAATCTGTGTATTACTTTAATTGAATCTGTATGAACCTTTAGGCTAGATCACAATATAGGCTATATTCCTCTGTCTTTTTTACGTTATTACAATTGCATTTGGTTAAAAAATAATTCTAAAGAATTTTTGTGCATAATTTTTCTTAACAACAAAGATTTTTTTTCACACAGATCTGCCACTTACTCTAAAAATATCTATAATATGTGGAGTTCACATTATTTCTGATTACAGCCTCCCATTTGAATCTATACTTTAAATGACTAGGTTCACTGCTATGTATTAAAAAGTAAATAGATGCTGAACATTAGCCCCATTCATGGAAAAGACCTCTTTCTCTGTAATTTTTTTAAATCATATTATTTACCTGAAAAAGTCTGACCACATTTTCTTAATAGTGTTTCTGACAGAAAAAAAATTCAGCGATTTTGGTGTAACTGTGGAAATGTGTTATAATACATAAAACAACTAGGACCATGGACCTCGCCCTGTTCTTACCACTAAACCCTGAGTGAGTTACCTCAAATCTCTGGTTCTCAGTTTCCTCACTCAAGTGAGAAACTCACAAATGCAGAATTGGCTATTCTTGAACTTTTTGTTTTTCTTTTTGATTTTTATTTTGTAAATAGCACAGACTATTTGAGAAGCTTGGCCTTCTCACATTAGATCAGTAGAATTAAATCTCTTCATTCAAAAAACAGACATTCAAATAGGATAGCAAGAGACTTTTTTCATTATATTATTAGCAGAAATAATGAAACCTAAACTATATTGGCCTCTTAGAACCAGTCTTTTTCAAACCCTCAGACTCTATCTTTCCATATTCTTTATTTGTCCTAAAATTTGTTAAGGCTTGAGTTTCTACCTTCCTCATTTTAATATTGTAATACCCTAGCAACATACCAGGCACATGTAATCACCTAATTTCTCTTATAATTTAACTGATGCACCTCAGTTAATCCTTACTGTCACCTTAAAAGATAAGCTGTTTTCAATCCATTTTATTGATTAGGAAAATAGGATCAGAACGGTTAAGTAATTGCCTTGAAATCCCAGGGATTATAAATGACAAAGGTAAGATTGCATTGTCAAATCTTCTAATGTTGTAAAAAGGTGGCTAACTCTAATTACAGAGGCAAATATGTTTTCCTTGAAATCATTGAAAAGGATTCATTTCACATCACCAATAAAATGTTTTCTTAAGAAGAGAAGACAGGTGAGCAAAAGAAAGCAGAAAGGAAACACTGAAAAAAGGATAGGAATTTTAAATTTGAAAATTTGCATTACCCTAGTCTAAAGTGACATCAGGTTAAAAAAAAAAGCATCAAATAAAAATTGAGTTTAGCACTAAAAAGACTTCACTGTACTAATGATACTGAGATATTTTCAAACTGACAGTCCAGCTTAAATCCCTCAGAGTTCATGGCTAGACACTTAAAGTTCTGTAACGAGTGTAAATCTCATGTTAAAATGTTTTTACTATAATATATTTTTTTTAAAGGAAAAGAAAAGAAGTGGCTAGACCAGATGTAGAACAGCTCTGCTTCTTCAGTCTGGCTATCAATTCTGCTTGTAAGGACAAGACAGTAGGAGAAGGTGGATTTTTTTTGTCCGTATTGTTTTGCTCTGCTTTCCCCACAAGTGAAAAGCAGGCGGGGAGTTGGACTGGGTAAATTTCAAACAGCAATGGCTAAAGGCAGTAACATTCAAGATGACTGACTTAGAAAATGACAGTCAACCCTATTTTTTAGTACTAATCCTTCTCTTGATTTTTTTGTGGGACCAAGATGATCAATATTCTAATTATAGACTGGGAGTTGAAAGGAAAACCAAAAATATATGAGATCCTAAATTAGTAAATGTTTAGTGACGTCATGATTTCAGTAACGTTAAGCAGTAACAAATGCATAAGATAAATTTCAGTATTTACAGGATGTGAAGATGCCAAACAATTTCCACTGATGTGTTTTCTGAGTAGGAATAGTGCATATTTGGGCTCAAATGCATGACCATTGCCTTCTGCAAAGCACAAATGGCAAAACTGGTTAATTAACTGGAGAAACAGAGTTCCACCTAATATTCATGGCAAGTCACTAAATTCCACATATATTAATGGGTAAAAAGAAACAGAAGAATTAGAAAAATGTTTCTTTAGGTATAGAAAGATCAATAAAGATAATTATAAATACTTTAAGACCTATACAACATAAAGAGCAAAAACAACATTAAAAGAGAGGCAACTAGTGCAAGAGAAAAATTGGCAACATACATGACAGAAAAATTGTTATTTTACATATGAACAACTCTTAGGGATCAAAAAGAAACAATCATTTCAATTTTAAAGGGGCAAAGAGCATGAATAGGCATTCCATCATAAAAAAAATACAAATATCCAATAAATGTGGGGAAGAAAAGTTTAGAATCCCTGTTACTCAAAAAGTTAGAGGCATCTTTCAAATAAGATAGTATTTTTTAATCTCTAATTCTATTTTCTGGTAAAGGTTAAAGGACTATCATCCACTACTAAAAAGAGTTTAAATTGGATATATCTTTCAAAATTATGGGGCAAAATGTGACAAAGCATTAAAAATGTGCCTATACTTTAACCAAACAATTTGATGTCTTAAAATTTATCTTTAAGACGTGAATAGAAATCCATTAGGATGTTAATTCAATGTATTATTTTTAATGTGAAAATTTAGAATATGACTTAAATGTTTAATAATCACTGATGGCTTAAATATTGAAGTATGACTACCATGGAATACAATGCAACCATTAAAAAATACCATATTATACAAGTCAATTAAAGAATTAAAAAGAAATTTCCAGAATAGGCAAATCTTTAATGGAAGGAAAGTTGGAGGTTGGGAGTTTCAGGGAGGAAATTGAGAGAAACTGCTAATGGCCATATTTTTTTTTGGGGGGGGGAGGTGATAAAAATGTTCTAAAATTAGTTGTGGTGATGGTTGCACAACTCCATGAATATACTAAAAAACTCTGACTTATGTACTTTAAATGGTGAATCCTATGGTATGTAAACTATATTTCAATAAAGCTGTTATTTAAAAAAATAAGAAAAGTCAAAAGACAAATGACAAACTGGGTGAAATATTTGCAATAAATATTTCACAAATAAAGACTGAATTCCCTAATATTTAAATAACTTAAATTTTGAGGTGAGTTATCTGAAAATCAGAAAAAAATGGGCAAAATACATGAACAGACAATTCACATAAAAACTATAAAAATAATGTTTAAACTTATGAAAAGATATTTGTCATTTACCATAAAAGAAATGCAAATAGAAGCTACACTGAAGATAAAATTTCACAAAACATACACACAAAGTGAGTGCGTGGAAAAACTAGCAAAATCCAAATGAGATCTTCAGTCAGCAGTGTTGTACCAATGTCAATTCCTGCTTTTGATCATTGTACTCTGGTTATATAAAATGTTATCACTGAGGGAAGCTGGGTACAGAGGACACAGAAAAAGTACTATTTTCACAACTTTCATGTAAATCTAAAATCATTCCAAAATAAAACTTTCTTAAAGATGTAAGGAAATGTTAACATGTCGAGTTTAAAAGGAAAGATAATAAGGCATGCATGTAGGATCCCAAATGTTTGAAACGTAGATTCAAACTAAACTAAAGGATAGAAGAAAAAGTTATCTTTAAGAGACTGAATTTTAATGATTTGTATTTGTATGTGTGTGTGTGTGTGTGTGTGTGTGTGTGTACACGGGTGGGTATTTCTATATTTTCCAAAATTTCTAACTTGAACATTTTTGTAATAGGGAGAAATTTTTATTAAAATAATAGGAAAAAGTCCAGTAAGTGCTGTGGTTATAACTTTACCTGCCTGAGAGCAGCAAGAAAGCTGGACAAGACCTTTGCATCTGCTTTTTACTTATTTTTCTACAAGTATACAACATATATTATAGAGTATATTATATAATCTATAATAAACCATTGATACATATTATTTTTAGACAAATCAGAGCTTGCAATTCCTGTTAGAATTTCCAGAAGGAAATTAAATTTACATATAAGATAACATATAACTGACTTTGATGTCCAAAACACTACTTCAGAGAAAACCTGTTATACATCATTCAGTTGACAAGCTTTTTAAAAAATATAATTTTTTATCCTTATTACGGATTACTCTATGCTCTGGTTAACTTGATCAGCATAAACACTTTAATTACATAATTTGAGTTCCCTAATGCCCTTTGGCAATACAAGCTTCAGTCTATTCCTTTTTAATAATCAAGCATGAGCTGGTTTGTAAGAAATTCTCCAGAAGTACCTGCAGTATTTTTTCTTTCCCTCTTAGCCCCATTAGAACACACTCATTAAGCAAATCATGCCACGGCAGTACTGTGCCAAAATGTCAGCAGGCACATGAGAGATTATAGAATCATAAATCAGTGATGAAATAGCAGCTTAACTAACTTTCTTCAAACAATTGAAATATATGGTTTAGAAATGCCTTTAATATGTGAAAAAAAAACCCTGAAAAGATGTAAGAGTAATCAAGATGATTATAATCAACAACATAATTGATAATACTATTAGAATCATTAGTGCAATAACATATATTCATAGTAAAATATTATAGCATAACATGATCAAATAAATACAACTTTTTAACTTTCATCTCAAAGAGGATTTTATATGAAACAATCAACATCTTAACTCTTTAACATTTTAACAAACAAATGACTGTTTTCAGGCTACGAAAGGTCTTTGGGGAACTCATGAATAAAAGTCACAGAAGCCATTAATAACACATTACTAACTTGCTCTCTTTATTTTTTTTTTTTTAGTTAAAACATATTATGGGATATTAGCTCATTTTGTTATATGAAACTATCTTGACTTCCTCAGTAAGGGAAATCATTTAAATTATCAATTACTTGGGACTTCCCTGGTGGCACAGTGGGTAAGAATCTGCCTGCCAATGCAGGGGACACGGGTTTGATCCCTGAACCAGGAAGATCCCACATGTCACAGAGCAACTTCTTATGTGCCACAACTTCTGAGTCTGTGTAAAGAATAGACCCCATTCACTGCAACTAGAGAAAGCCTGTGTGTAGCAACGAAGACTCAATTCAGCAAATAAATAAATTTTAAAAATAAATAAATAAATAAATAAATAAATAAATTATCAATTACTAAGTGTAATCTCAAATTCTGGCTAAATTGAATTTTTCACTTTCCCTTTAAGAGGACTATACAGATTCAGTAGTTACTCCTTTAACTGGTCTTCTTTGAGTTTTATGATTCATTACTGCCGGAAGGGTTATCTCACCAAGGAGGCATTCCTGAAATAATGATTGATATTTAATTAGAGAACAAGCTTGGGTCCATGTGGCTTTGGTAGAATAGATTCAGCACAATGATCAACAGAGCCCTCACAGTGACCTCATAGATCATTTAAAAAAAAAAAAGATAGCTAATCTCCACAATAGATATGTGATAATAGATAAAGAATAATGGAAAAGCCCAGCAAAACAATTACCTCCTCTTCCTCCTCTCTCTATCCTCATAACAATCCTGTAGCTGAGTAAAAAAGAATTATTTGGTGGAGCGGAATACATGTACGGAATATTTAATGTTAGATAATCTAATTTTTTCCCCTAAATTCTGCCTGTGATGATATCTTTGGAAACTCACTGACCAACAACAAACTAAAGAAAAAGTATTCTTCTGGTTTCAGGAACTTGTCAAAATGAACACTGGATCCTCTTCAAAACTGTCTCACTTTGTATTGTTATTATTTGAAAACCTGCCAGAACTGTTACCTGTTTCTCTATTATTTTATTATAGAAAAATCCTATTCTTGAAACTAACATTATTGAGCGAGGGAGAGATATGATGGCATTTGTGCTTCAAGTGTTTATCGATATGACAATAAGAAAAAGAACTTGGAAAAGTATATTGGAGAGATGATCAGGAAGCTATCACACTTGTGCCTAGGAAGGAGGTCAGTACCTTAATCTAAACTTGTTGGCAGCAGAGATAGAAAGAATGGGATGGATTCAAGAGATTCTTAGAAGGTCAGATTAACAGGACTTAGTAATTATTTGGTAGTAATCAGTGGGAAGAACGGCCCCCAGATTTCTGACACACAGAACAAGGTGTGTCATGTTTACTGAGACAAGGCAGGCTGAAGAAGGTGCATGAAGAGGAAGATGGACAATGGATGAAGAAACTAGATTGGGTCACATTCAGTTCAGATACTAACAGATTAAGGGAATTCCCTAGCGGTCCAGTGGTTAGGACTCCATGCTTTCACCGTTGAGAGCCCGAGTTCAAGTTAAAAAGCGGACTTAGAGCTCAGATGACAGGGAAAACTGAAAATGTAACTCTGGGAGACAGATCAGAACATCAAAGGCAAGTGACATTGTCACAAATGTTCTTCTAAATATTTGCCCAAGTGATTGTTAGCTAAAAAATAAACACACACACACATTTGCACAAGTAACTCAAACCACAAATATTTTTAGGCTGAATGCTTTACAACAAATAGAATTTAAAATCTTATACTGATACTCTTTCTTTATAATTATTAAATTATATTTTAATCTATATCAAAATTCTTAGTTTCCCTGATTCAAACATTTATTCAAAATAACTGTGTGCTGTATTACTCCCTCTCTTGGAGACTAACAGGATATAACACACATTAGAATACTAAGGCTCCTAAAAATTCTATAGTTAAAATACAACTTAATTTTGTTTAAACCAACGTTTCCTCAATTTATTTGAATACAATGTCCATTTTTGAGCAATGGGGTTTTGCAGACCTAATGTTCCCAGCATGTGATTTTTGAAATATTAACCTACACAATTTTCAAAATTGTTTTCAGTTTTGCTGCTTACTTCTCTGTGTGACATCTGGCAAGGATAATGGGGACAATCGTTTTATCTTGGAAACAAATTCACTTTTGCTAAAAAAATCCTCCATATAAAATCTTCCAGTTAATGAATCAGGTGCATATATTGCCTTATTTTTAGCATTGCTCCTATACAAGTAAGTCAGCATAAATTTTCCAGGATCCCTTCTGGCTCTAAAATTATGTAACCCTATGCAAAATACATTCAGCATTCTCCCTTTAAAAAATATTCCCCATTGTCAAAGTCTTTCTACACTATGAACTTATAACAATAATTTAGTCTGACTCTATTGTAATGCAAAAATATTGGCTCCATGAAATAAAGATGCTTTGGAATTCACCCAAGCTTAGTAATATTCCTTAAAGCCACCATCCAACTAAATCTCATGAGAAAGACCTTAGTATAAGTTGAATTTATATCTAAAAGCCCTAATTAGACCCCTGTTGAAGCCATTATCATTAGGTTTTCTATTGTGCCTGGCTGCTAAAATAGTTGTTCTTACTGTGTATAATAATTGAGAAGCAACATCAAATCATAACATTTGCAAACTGGAAGGTACCTTCGAGATTAGCCATTTCAACCTCCTCAATTTACAGATGAGAAAAAGGAGGTCCAGTGAGGTTAAATGACTTGCTTAGAAGCAGTTTGCAAAATCAAAATTTGTTACCAGTTTTGAGAGGATATTGTGTGAATTAAAAGGTTTTGAATTATTACAAACCATTTCCTCTAATCAAATACATAAAATCAGTTGTAGAAAAGAAAAGGAAGAAATAGAAGTATTAAATTGGATTTAAGTGTGAGCACTAAGATTAGTGCTTCCTGACAATACGGTATCATTCATTTTCAAGTATTTTTTCACATAGTTCATCTATGATGATTTTAAGTGCATAGATTGTTAAGCCTTGGAGGAATTTTGAATCATTTTTATGAGAAATCTTACTGTTTTATTAAAAAACAAGCTGTCTTGTTCGCAACAAAATATTTTCTGATTCAAAACTGAATTCTCAGAAAGGGCAAATATATATAAAATAAATGCTTTTCATCCTATGTTGATCTGTCTTAGATGAGGCAGGAATAGACCATGCCAGTGTTGATTCAAAGAGGACACTGAGTCAAACAGAACTTTGGTGGACCTTTGTTGAGACGTAAGAAGGGCTTAAGACAGAGATACCATCATATAGGCAGAGAACGTCAGTCAGCAAGATTTTCTCAAAAGATAAAGATCCACAGTTTTGGAAGAAAGGTCAGAAATCACCCAGACTGAAATTCTTCTAAAAGAGATGAGGAAACTAGAGCCAGAGGAAAAAAGTGATTAACTTGGCTTTTATACTAGTCAGTGGATAAATCAGGGTTAGAGGTCTGGTCTTCTGGGATATAATAGAATATTGAATAGAATACTCTATTCTATAGAAAAGAATACTTGACTTCACCACACTGTGGAGAACAGGTATCTGCAGGCCATCACATGTGTAGAGAAGTTAGGGATACAGTGACAGGCCAGGGAGCATGCGGGCTGTAACCTGAGAGTTCCCCTGGGGTCCCAGTGTATCTCGTTGGTACCTCTGGTCCTCTACACACCAGATACTCAGAGGCTAGTACCCTGTGGTCTTTGGATTCCATAAATTAAAGTCATTTCTTTCTCTTGCAGTCTTTTCTTCCTCCGCTGCTTGTTGACGATTGAGAGAGATTCTATAGCGCGTAAACTGTGGTATTATCACTGTCACCAATGGCCAGGCCTGTAGCTCTGCCCACCAAGTACCTGACATTCAGAGAAATGAGATTCTGCAAAATGAGATCAGTATATTCACTTCTGCCCAGGATCAGTTCTCACAGGATCCCACTCAGCTCATCCTACTCTCCCTAATCCATTCTTCCATCTGCTTTTTTTAAATGGTAACCCTTTGAACACAGAACTAGATGATGACAAAATGGTACCAGAAAAACTCTAATCTTTCATTGCCTTTTAGGTCTGGGAATTTCTAAGGCCTCTGTCAAAACCTTGAGTATTGGATTTTCCTTCAGTTATGTGGTTACAGTTGATTAAACTCGCCTTCTTCACTAAGAACTCTTATAATCTGCTAGCCATTTGTCCTAAGCTTCCTTCATAGACCTATTTAATCATTACTGCTGACTGTAAAACTCTGGCTCATATTATTTTGGCAAATCCACCCACTGAAAGGATAGGACACATTTAACTTGAATTCTGGGACAGGGTTCCAGGCTCTGGCATGCATCAGACATAATCTAAAAATTAAGAACAGAGCCAGAAAGCCAATGAAAATGCAGAAGGGCCTGTATTCAGTATCAGCCCCGTCAGTAGAGGATACTGCAAAGAATGAGGCAAAAGATAGAGCAAGGGGCCAGGAACAGGTCAAGAAGTGGTGTTTCAACAATATTAGTTTGCAGGTGCTAGACAAAATTAGGTCCCTACCAGTAGTTTTCTACTGAATCGGTAGTCTTCATTTACCAGGCACTCAAGCTTCTTTTTTGTTTGCTCAAATTCTCTGAGAGTAATGGGGCCTGGGGAGGTGGTCTTCATGCATGAACCAAGCCACACAGTTGGAGTCGGCATAGTGGTCTCTCCGCTGCAGCTGCCTCATTCCCCTTTCCCTTTCGGGCCCTGAGGCGGCTGCCCAAGCTTGCTGGGGTCACCCCTGTGGGATCCCTTGGCTTCTGTTGCCCCTGGGGACTTACTAACTCCATCAGTTTTCTTGTTTCCAGATCTTTTCATCTCATCTTTATCTCAAACCAGTAAAGAAACATCCTCCTCTTCTAGGGTCCAGCCATCAGCAAGTGTATCGGCCCCAACAGCAGAAGCTATCCTATCCATCTAGCACTTTTCAGTCTGCCAGAAGTTCATGCTGTCTGGGGACTGAGAAGGGTTGTGGCCAAGTGTATTCAGCTCCCTGCACTGGAAACCAATGCCATTCCTCATCGGACTCTCCTCCCCACTCCCTTCACACTCAGCATTCAGGCCCCGATCCTAAGTCTGGTGCCCCCTGCCCTGCCGACACCTAACGTTCTCATGGTGACCTTTGGCTCTTAGAAACTTCTTTGTCCCATCCTTGGGGCTTTAGTCAGGGGATACTGAATTTGCCACACATGTCAGTATATCTGTAAGTCTCCAATGTGCATAGATTTCAAATTCTTACATCCCCGGGAAGGACACCTGCCCCAGGTGGGCTGAAATGGTGTAATAGCTGTCATGGAGATGGCTTTTGAGGGTTTCATTTTGAATGCTTTGCACTCTGATGACAGCTCTAATGTGTGCATGTACTATGTTTTTATTTAACTTTTCTAAGTAGACTCATACAGGTAATTCTAACAATGTACCTTATCATCTCTTACACAATTCTTTCCACCAAGTGAATGCTTGATGAGATGATTCTTGATTACTTAAGATAACAGACAGAACTAAGGACGTGACTAAATTAAAAGGGAAAATCATTCATATTATGTTTGTTTATTTTATTTGTATTTAATAGTCATGAACAGAGCTATTCTTGGAATTTATGTCACTTGAAAATTGTGGCACTACTGTCAAGCCTCATTGAATTTTATTATTTTCCACCCCACTTCTCTGTGGGATTACCTCTTTTTTTCTCTCTACAGTATTGATTAAGTGGATCAATTTTGCAATTGAGGAAAAGCATCGGACTAAATAGAACTTTGTTCAATTATTCTCACACTAAAGCTCACTATCCTTTGGCCCATACTTTCCCAGGCTGAAAGACATAATCAAACATTCTAGGATAAAAGGGCTTCCCCTCATCATCAGCTGGCCTGTGGGCAGCATTTAGCGATAACTATAAACAGGGGTGGCGATAACGGTAATGAACTTGAAGCAGAGAAAATGACCAAACAAATCAGGATTTCTTGTGGATAGACTATCACGAGGCTATCTGATCAATGTTTAGTGTCCTCTTTTTTTGTTGTTGTTGTTCCCGTAAAAATAAAGCTTGTTTTTGATGTTTCATTTTTGTAAAAAAAAAATTTCATAAAACTGAGGCTGTTTCAAAAGTCTCAACTCCATTGTGTGTTTGGGACTGACATGTACACACTGCTACATTTAAAATAGATAACCAACAAGGACCTACTGTACAGCACAAGGAACTCTGCTCAATATTCTGCAACAACCTAAATGGGAAAAAAAATGGGAAAAAGAATAGATACATGTATATGTATAACTGAATCACATTGCTGTGCACCTGAAACTATCATAACATTGTTAATCAACTATACTCCAATATAAAATAAATTTTTAAAAAAATCCACTTTAGAAAAACAAGAACAAAAACAAAACAACAACCAAAAATCTCAACTCACAACAATAAAAAACTTTTTCTGAATAGTTCCAATGCCTTGAGAACTCTGGTTAGCACATCACTATGGTAAAACAAAATGAATAGGGCTTTCTCAGTGGTGCAGTGGTTGGGAATCTGCCAGCCAATGCAGGGAACATGGGTTTGATCCTTGCTCCAGGAAGATCCCACATGCTGCAGAGCAACTAAACCCATGCGCCACAACTATTGAGCCTGTGCTTTAGTGCCCATGAACCACAACTATTGAGCCCATGTGCTGCAACTATTGAAGCCCATGCGCCTAGAGCCTGTGCTCCACAACAGGAAAAGCCACTGCAATGAGGAGCCCACGCACCACAACGAAGAGTAGCCCCCGTTCACCGCAACTAAAGAAAGCCCACGCACAGCAACAAAGACCGAACATAGCCAATCAAATAAATGATTTAATTTAAAAAATGAATAAATGTAATACCATTAGTTGGTCTTATATTCACTTAATCTTTCTAAATAGTGTTGCAGCTGGGTTTGGATATCAATCCATATCCAAATATTGGATAGTTCATACTATAACCATACCATAGAGAAAATTTTGGATTTCCATCTATAGCAAACTATTGCATTACCATAATAGGAAAGAACGTTTCCAAAAGCCAGTGATGCTCTAGTATTTCTTCTCATAAAACGAAGAGCCTCAAATAAAGCACAAATAGTATAAATTGTGGCAGGCTAAAATCAGTAGTAGGCCTGTAATCTAAATGCTGTGTATGTGTTGTAGAGTGGATTATGTTATAATACATGTGTTATAATAACATTTTTCCCAACTGGCAAAATAATAGATGTTTTCTTTGAGAACTGTGGGGATTTTCTTTGGTTTTGATAAAAATAATTTAGTTAGAAATAAAATTCTTAAAGAAAAGAAACATTTTCCAGAAGAAATGTTTGACTTTGGTATTTCTCTTTTAGAATTACCCTTGAGTGTTGGTTATGAGGTTGCAATTCTAAATTTTTGCAAGTACCTGATAACATTGCATGTAACTATAGGATATTGTTTAGAGATAAGAGTCACTACTGAGTACTTATCATTGTGTTTGAAGCTGCTACCCCTTCACAAGGCTTGCTAATATTACTTTGGCAATATTATATTTTCTTCATTCCCATTTCCATATACAAGAGACACACTGAGAAATACAAAGTAAATCTATGTTGGAAACATTGGGGATTTATGAACACTGTGGTTGTTGAAAACACAGGAAAATGAGAATATTGTGTAAATTCACAAATGGATTCTTTTTCTCTGGTCACTTTTTAAAACTAATTCTTTCATTCGAAGTAAGATTTCAACAAATACAAATTGCAGTCTTGGGATTAGTATGAGCCCTTAGCGATGCCCACTGGACCTGGACATGTTGACTTGGCCAGGAGTTATCGTGACCAGGGAATTATGGTTTTACTGTAGTTTCTTTGTAAACTCACATTACAAAGGTGGTTCTTGACATTTATACAATAGATACTTCTGTGTATTATAAATCCATGCCCTAAACCACCTTTCATAGGCCAAATACAGAATTTCCCACTAGAAGTGATTGCGAGTGATTTAGAGAAACCCACGGAGATTTGGGCAAGGGAAGCGAGGTCAGCCTTCATGATGTGACCATGGCATTTGTAGACTATTATTTGTAGCAGCACCAGCCAAGCCAAACAATCCAAATGCTTTCTGACCACGTGCACCACAGAATAGCCACAGTGTTTCCCATCCCTTCTCTCTCTTCCATGCTGAGGAGTCATACGCAGATTCCTAGCCCTAGAGGATACCTCAAGTTATCCATCAATGCATTTTCAGCATCCCCGGCGAGAATTACCTCTTACCCCAATGAGTCTCTCCTTTCCTTCCAAACCCTTTCTTCCTCCTCAGTCTGGACTCAACTCCAGGCGATGAGAGTGGCAATAAAGAAGAGGAGGCTCCCGTGGAGGGCAGCTGGGGAGTCTCCTCACCCCCGGGCCCCGCACACAAGTGTGGGCTCTCTGCCCCCTCCCTTCCCTTAGCTGTGCCCCAGAACACTATGAGCATTCAGGCTAGATTTAAAGACTGAAAGTCACCCAACATTCAGATCAAGGCCCCCTGGAAGAGATCAGAGGTAGGAGTCCTGTGAGAGGGAGGGTCACAGTTTGATGTCTCTGGTTCCTAGGAGGGAGCTGACAGGATTCCATCCTGCTGTTGCTTCCCCTTGTGCCTATAAAGGTTCACACCCACCCACTGGAATGCCTGTGGGGATGGCATTTAACAAAATAGTGCTGATTTTTAGCTTTCCAAAAATGGAACACCATACCCGCGCCATTAAAAAAAAATCAAGTATTTTGTTTTTCAGACATTTGATTTCTCAAACATATTTGTTAAGAATGTATTATATAATAAAGCATGCACTGCCTCTACCCTGCAAAAGATATCACCAATTATGAATCTATATGCCCACCTTAGAGTTCTTAAATTAGTTTGGAACTAAAAGGAAAGCTTTCTTCATTTCCGATTGTGCCTGTACTGCTAAAAAAGTGACCAAAAAAAGGATTTGTTACTTGTCCTTACATACAACATTTGGGATAGAGCTTTCATTACAACTTAAAATGACACCAAGTTCAGAAAATTGATGAAAAATATCTAGAGGATCTTCAAAAGTTACTTTTAAAAAGCTTAACAAGACTATACTTCCTGAGCAAAGAAACTTGGATCAGTTTCTTGAGCTTGCCAAAACATAGGGGTCTACCATTTTGAGGAATTGTCAGTAAATGCCACGCTGTCAATTAAACAGGAGGATTGTAATTCCTTTTAGTCTTCAGTCTGTCTTTTGCTAGACTTATTGGTGAACAGGCCTTTTTTAATTTATAGATTTTTATAATGACTTGCTACCTAAAAAACCATGTTCTTCATGTAATTGTTCAGGGGGGAAACTTTAATAGATATTTTCCATCTTTGTAGATTTCTGAAACCTATGAGAAAGTGTATAGCCAAAGCATTATTGTGTCTCTGGGACAAATCAGTAAGGAGAAAGCATTCTAGATGAGTGTGTATCATCTAATACAGCAGGTAGAAGTTGATGAAACCTGTCATTGGGTGATGGTTCTAAAATGCCTCAGGCATCCCACTCTTCATTGGAACCAAGAATAAAACAAGGAGACAGAGAAAGTGGGGATGCCCTTTCATAGGGAATTACAATGGGCAATGGAGAGAATACAGCCAAACACTCTACTATCTCCTGTTGTTGCTTACTTACAAAATCTGTACTTTGTAAAAATTGACATTAAAAACTATGGGAGGAGTCTAAAATGTTCTGATTATGTCAGCCTTATCGTTTCTGACATATATCTAAATACGCACCACAGTGGTGCCAACAATAAGAATCATGATCAGTAACTTTCATTTAACGTTTTGATAGACCTGACTGTTGGCTAAGTGATTTCAGAAGCATTACTTCAGTGGAGATACACAGATGCAATTAGTATCCCCATTTTACAGATGATGCAATCGAAAGTCAGATAGCATGCAGCATCCTGATATTTAGGAGCAAGAAAGTGGCAGAACAGAAAGTCAGCTACCACTTCAGTCTGGGTTTCTTCTCACTATATTCTACTTCTACTGTATTCCTCAAAACAAACTAAAATCGCCAAATCTGTTGGAATTTACCACTGAGTGTATTTTCTACATTAACAAGTCATCATTTCCCATGGTATAGCGTATTCATTCAAATACAGAAAAAGCAGGGAAGAAAAGTAGCATTTGCTGGTCACTCCCCAATATGCTAGGTGGGAAATTTTTATGATAGTCATAGGTATTCTAATAAGCATATTAAAATTCATTCTGATCCCACATTAAAATAATTTCAGCTGGGAAAAAATTAGACATAATTACTATTATCACTTAGCTTTTGAAATTATTGGCTACAAGTTATTCATTTAATTAGGATAAGCTCTGATTTCTCAGCAATCATTTCGTAGAAAATCTAGCCTACAGATTGTTTTCAAATATGACATTTTTATGAATACTAAATTTAACAACTCATGAAGTTGACAATAATGTTATGCTTCACAGACATTTAATAAAACATGTACTCTTTTAGATTTGGCCTTTTTTCATAATTCCCAGGGAACAGTTTTTTTTTTCTTGGTCTCAAAACTATTTTTTCAGGCCACGGAAAAACCTATAGCCCCCTAATGCTGTGTGTTTGGTGCCTGATAAATAAGGTGGCCTGGGCACTGTGTCAGGCACTTTGCAGACCTTACCTCATAAGATTATGTGTCCAGTAAAAAAAGCAAACAAACAAAAAAACCCACACTCAGCTACAGATAATAGGTTGCTACAGCAAAACCCAAGAAAATCTATAAATAAGGAGGATGATCTCCTAGCAATTCCTACCACACCAGCAATTTCAGTGCTCTCTGTTTGAATAACAATCAAGTCCAGTGGGGAAAACTGCAGTGAAAATAAAGGGTAAATTGAAGACACATAGATAAAATTCTTTTTCCCTTTAAAAATGTTACTAGAAATGTTAACCTTGTATGGACTATATTTGATAAAAAATCTATCAACGTCAGTTCATTAGTTGTGACAAATATACTAATGTAAGATCTTAACAGGTAAGATGAGTGTGGGATAAACCAGAATTCTCTGTACTATCTTGGCAATTTTTCTGTAAACCTAAAACTGTTCTAAAATAAAAGTTTATTTTTATAAATAGAATTACAAATAAAAAAGATTTTAAATAGAAAATGGCCCTAATATCTTCTCTTTACCTTTTCCATTTCCTTTCTTCCCCTTCATGGATAATTCAGTCCTAAAGCCACTGGGTGGGGTAGTGCTAACCACCTATGCAGAGGGCAGCTTGTTAAGGAAGGATGGAGTTCAAGTGTGCTGAATAAGTAATCACTTGGGGAGAAGGCACCAGGTGTCTCGCTGTTTAAGAAAGGAGTTACAACTATGGGAAGAAAGAAATGTAGAACACTATCCTGTGGTGATGAATTGGAATTGGAGGTATCAGCAGGAATGGATGGTTTTCAACATACGTATAGAAATATCAGTGTAAGTGTGCACGCACGTGTATGTGTGAGAACTGTCCACCGAGGACCTGGGATCAGTTTCAATTCAATAGCAACTAGTAGACCGAGGGCCCAGATACTAATTTCTGAATATCATTCGTAACTAAAAGAAACCAGGGCTTTTCAGAGAAAAAGCTGGGCAGCGTCCAGTTCATATTTCTGGAGAGGAGCTTGACAATATGATTCTAAACCCTTACAAAATATATAATCATTTCTCCAGATATTTCACATCTGGAATTATTTTAATGAAATTATGAAATGAATTAACAAAATGAAGGTTCAAAGATGTTCACTTAGTGTTGCTTATTTTAACAAAGAAACAGACAATTTAAAATGCTCAAGAGTAAAGGATTTGTTAATAAAGGCATCTGTATATTGCAATCTATGCAGTCATTAAACAATTTTATTACTTTATGTTTTATTAACATATTGTATGCTTTTATATACTTTTATGCAGGTTTTTAAAATATACTTTTTATGTACTTTCGTACTTATTTATGTTGTATTAACACTAAAAGGCACTCATAATATATTACTAAATGGTAAAAGTAAAGTAGAAAGCCATAATAAAATCATGGGGTGAAAATTGTGTGTGTGTGTAACAACACCAGTGATGTATATTAAAACTCATTACATGTGAAACCAAACACATACCCAAACACAACTGCAATTACAAAAGAGAATCACAGAATATGCATAATTGTTAATTTCCCAAATTATGATATTCAGGTAAATATCATCTTCTTGTTCCTTTTCTTTGTTTTCCAAGTTTTCTATTAGAAATGTATATGACCTGGTCATATAAAATAGTAAAGGAGTGGAAACCTGGCCAGAACGCACATGAGCCACGTCTCAGGTTGCTTCATCCTGCTTAGCCTTTGTCTCTGAGAGGCGGGGCTCATCACCCTTATAGAAGATGGCAACCTTCCGCTGCCAGAAGCAACCGAGCTGAGAGGCTGAGAACACCCGGGGCAGGAGGCATTCACTCTGAACTAACTGAAAGTGTTGACTGCTATCTCCTCACATTCTGATAAGGGAGAAGACAAATCAATGTTGTCAATAAAGAGTGTTTCTGTGTCCTTGAGCGAAGATTTTATGCATAGAAAAGACCATTCCTAGGTTTCTTTTGGTTTTAAAGCCTAATATTAAATTTATTCAAGGTGCAAGTTTAAAAGCCTAACTCACCCTTAAGTCTTTAGATCAATTTACAAATTATTAATCTAAAATATTTTAATAGTAATTTATAAGAAGATTTCGATTGATCACTGGTCCAATTTTTAAAAATTATTCTTTTAAAAGCAATCCCTTTAAAAATTGTCTGTTTGGCAAAGTGAATAGATTAGATAGGTAGATGGATAAATAGATTATAGACATATATAAAATCTTAAATGATCCAATACTATATGGAACTTGGTAAGATTTGAACTTAAAGTGAATCAATCTAAAAATCTAAATCATTTACTTTAGTACACATTTTAAGATAGAATTAAAAGCCTGGCCTGTTATTGATAGAGCAAATTCTCTTACACACTAGAAATCCTTAAATAGCAAGTATGCACAGAGCTCTTCTTAACACAAAAATATTGCTGCTAAACATTTAACTATTCTAAATATTTCTACTATAAATTATAAATCTTCCAAAATTAAAAGCCCTTTATCCATGAAGGAATGGATATCACTACAAATAGTTTTGAGGCTACCTTCTCAGCCAATTGAAGCTGTATGTTGGTTGCAGATTTCAATCAAGCTTCTGAGTGGATTTTGGTCAGTGTCATTAAGGGTCACCTTGAGCCCTATTCATAGTCTATAACAGGGGCTTAATGAGGGTTGAGTTCAAAAGCCTTCAAAGTGACGTGGCCCATATTCCAGATTCACTCATACCCTTTCCAAATTAAGTTAGATTACCTTTCATCCTGCTAACTACGCCATTAAATCCAACAATATTGAGTCACTGCTTCCTTCAGTTCTGAATTATTTTTAGATTCTTTCTTTCTATTAGGACCACGATTCCTACGTATACATATATTCCACAACGTGTAACTGAATTTTAGATCTCTCTCACAGTTAGCAGTCACAATGTCTAAAGTCTTTCTCCTGATGAATATGGATGTATGCACATGTATTGTGGAGAAAAATCAGGAGTGAGAAGTTGGTTAAATCACTGGAAAGCTGTTCAATTTGGGGAAACCTCACTGTCTTTTTGCTACCCTACCTTCTATCCCAGACAAGTTTATAACATAACACTTAACTGACAAAGTTTAGGAAACAAGTTCTAATTCTTAAACATTTATTATTTATTATTGATTTATTTTTAACAAATCAGACTACTTCTCCAGGCTACTTTTTGGAAGAGAGAGTGAATTAAAGTGCAAGGTCAAGTGCTTGGCCTGCAGTGTGGTGTCACATGGGCACAGGAGGTCAGCTGCATCAGAGCCGCAGTGCTGCCCCTCACCCTGTAGCTCCCTCTGACAGCAGAGTCCCAACACCCAGAGAGCTCAGCACCTTACTGGAGTCTTTTTCACTTCAGTTACAGGAACACCATTGACTACAGAATTTAATAGTGAAGGAGAAAAAAATGCCGCCACCTTAGAATACCTTACTTATACGCTCCTGAAGGCAGAAAGGTAAAATAGACTTAATTGTGCTCAAAGAGGTTTTGTTTGTTTGTTTTTATTTTTTAAGAACTTTTATTGAGATACAATTGACATACAATAAACTGCATATATTTAAAGTGTACAATTTGATTTTTTTTTTTTCTTATTAGTAATGTATATATGGCCATCCCCATCTCCCGTAGGTCGCTGTGAGACAATACTTATTCCTTAACCAAAGGAGATGGAATGAATTGGGAGATTGGGAAAGAGTTATTTTAAAAACACTTACTGATTCTAAATCCCAAACGAATGCCAAAAAATCAAAAAAGCAGTCCACAATCTTATAGAAGAGTTACAGTTGGAGATCCTTCATGTTGTATAGCTCTCACTGATCTTAGAGAGCTCCAGTTTTATCTGTGCCGTGAAATAAAAAGACACTGGCATCCAGCACCAAGATCATCATTTGCCTGCTCAGAAAAGTGATTAATTTAAGATAAATAGATGCTGGCTTCAGACACCCTGATTGTATTTCCCAGATACTGCTGTAGCAATACTCTCTCACTCAGACGCTATCAAGTATTCAGAGGGATGGCTCTTTTCAACTCACGTAACACAAAGCATTCAAGATTTAATCTAGCTCCCTGTACGCTGTGGTTGAATTTTATTTCACTTTACCATCACCCTACCAATACAAATCTCTTCTTATTTCATGTAACTTTTCATAACATAAACTTTTTTTTGTTCCTTTCATTGCCCACCTTTTATTTCATTATATAAAAATGGCTTAACTATAAAAGGATGATAGTAAAATTATGCCACTTAAAGCAAATCAATAAGTCAAATAGAAAATATCAATCACAACCTGATAATTTTTTTCTAAATTTTGCAGAGCATGCTTTAGTTTTCCCTGAAAAGATTTTATTTTTTCTAAAGATTCCCTTTTTAAAAGTATAGGTTGTAAGTGTAAAGTTGTCTTCAGTCAAAAAAGCTATTGACTTTTTTTAACTCACAGCGTGTTAAAGTTAAAGAGGATATATACGAGGCAAGTATTGTTTATCAATACAATAAAAACATGACCTAGAACAATATTCCTCCTTTTATGAGGCATAGGTCTTAGAGAGTGACCTTATAAAAAATGTAAGACTAGCCTGGTTCTTAAATGCATCACTGAAGGCAAATTCTAACAACTAAGGATGAGTTACTGAAAACAAGTCAAACCATTCACCTCCACATGTGGAAACTTATTAAATATCACTTCCCACAACCCTGTGAGCCTGGATCCAAAATAGGCCTTTGGTCAAGAGTTGAAGCTTAAAAGTATGCTTGCTTTTTGCTGTAGTGCTGTCTTATTATTGAAAAGTTACACACACACACACACGAAATAGACATTGAATATGGGTCCATGGTAGTTAGGTACAATATTTCATGGAGTAGATAGAGATTTAACCTGTCAAACAATGACTAGGCCAGGATATTTTTCTACCTTGTAAAAAGACTCCATAAAACTTCCAGATGTGAAAGTAATCTTACACTTTCAGCTCTGCTTATGTTTGAAACAAAGTTACCCTTCCCAACAAATCATAACCAAAAAGTGCGGCCTCTCTCAAAGTCCAATTTAATAAAAATTATTATTGTAAACAGATATAATCACAGCAAGTGCAACCAGTACTCAAGATCTGGGGCCAAAAGAGTTGAAAATTCTAAGGAGTGGGTGATACAAAGGACTTAATATTTAACCCTAAAACCTACTATATGATTCTGAGAATTTTGCCTTTATAGTTATGCTTTTAGGCATCTTGTATTGATGGTTGGATTTTTCTGAGTATATCACAACTGAACAAAAGTGGTTTAGCCAATTGAAAAGTGAAAAGTTTTTCAAGAATACAAAATATTCACATAGAAATCATAATTATTTCTACTAACTAGATCATTGGGTTAGGAGTTAGTTCAGCCAATGTCTTACAAAATGTAATGCTTAGAACCTCTCAAGGCTAAAAGAGAAAAAATATTTATCAATATTTCAGCACACAAAGGCACACGGAGTCCAGGATAGCTTTGCCTAGGATCCCTCCTGGGCTAAACACCCATACTGAAATGGTTTTTTCTATGAGGTCAACAGTGGCATATATGTAGCTGAGAGGTCCCTGTCATAGAAACAAGGAAGTAGAGTGACAGATGAGGCATGGACCAGAAAGGCATTCATGCATCCCCCACAGATGCCAGCACTGAGAAATGATGATGGAAGACAAGATGTCTATGCTGCCCCCACTGTCATGTTACTTAAGCCCCTGGGAATTTTTCCTCCCAAGTAATGTAGTCACCCTAGAATACTTTCATTATCTGCAATTCACTTCACAAATAAAGTGATGGTCCCTTATAATTACATATATTAAATCAATGATATTTAGTATCCCATGAGGCTCTGAAATGTCCAAAATTGCTAATGTTAGTGGGTGTAGTTTCTGAAGAAATGTGGAATTTTCCTGAATTAGAATGAGCAAAAGAGCTTTGAATTCAGCATAGGCTGGAAAGGTTGAAGGATAATAAAGGCTTGCTGGCTAAATTAATGAAAATCTACTTAGATGTCTAAGACACAGCCAATTTTAAAAAATATTTCACTTTGTTGTTTTTACTACATTGCTTCTCTGGTTACATAAAATAAAAATTGTATAGTTACTTAGACTTGGACTAATAATAGTCTTCCTTTAAAAAGAAATGCTTTTGAAAGTTTCATTCTAACCTAAATCCTTATTACATGTATAGAATACAACATTTTAGCAGGCATTTGACTTTAAAATCGTGCCTTTTCAAACATCTTGAATACAGTTATTAATACCATTAAATGTGACACCCATCATATTACTTCCCTGTGTAAAAACATTTCATGGTTCTCTATTGAGCATCACAAAATTCAGATTCTTATAACTATTTTTTGAACAGCTCTAACACCACTTTACTCATTGAAACATCTATCATACTTCCTGAAAAGTACTCTAGTAAGAAATACCTTCTCCCTCTTTCAGTATTTCACATATATGTTTTCGTCAATTTTGCTATATGGTAAGCAACTGGAGTGCCATATTATTAATTAGCCTCTTTGTCCCATGTCTTCCTTAACAGAAAGATGGATTTGTTATGTCAGTGGTTCCAAGTTCCCTCCCAACACTAAACTTTTCTTAGTTCACTCTTCTCCATTCCCCACAGCACACTGATCAAAGTTAAACCAAAATCAAGCACTGAAATAGATATTAGTTTACTGACGATATGTTCTAGTATGTTACATGGACCAGAGTAGATCTTTCTACTGAAAATAAAAAGACTACTCCAATCATAATTATCTTTGTGTATAGAAAGCAACTTTTCAATTACTCAGAGATTTTTGAAAAGCTAAATTAAGATTTGTTGTGTTGATGTCACATGACAGAAAGCACACAGCCAGTGTGTGAGGGAGCCATACATCCCGAGAGCTCTTCCATCTGCCAAAGAACCAGAAAATAAACATGACAAAGGAGGAAAAGTAGACATAACTCAGAGTGTAGTGTTATTAGCAATCTCCAACATCTCTGTATAGAAGTGATGATCTTAAAATATTTCCAAAGCATTCAAAGCATAAAATAAATGTGTTCCATTCTCAGACTATACCTTCCTGGCGGGACGCAACAGCAATTTAGAAAAACACAGCATGCTATTTTTTAATAGAGAAAAACCTAGGATCACTGAGCCTAATTACCCTATAATCTTCCTCCTCTGTAATTTACTATCAGAATACTTTCATTCTTTACCGCCAAATGTTTTGAAGACTGGTCTACTCTTTGACCACTTATTCTACATTGACTCACTGATCACTGTGGTTTCTCTCAGCTATTTTACTGAATCTTTTTTTTTTTTTTAAGTCTCCAGGAAACTTGTAATTGCCAATATTAGAAGGTCACCTCAGTCCTCAAACTTTTTGGCCTCTCTTTAGAATTTTACCACTACCATCCATTTTTAAAACCTCTCTCCTATATTGATCTTCATGGCCCTGTTTTCTGGGTTCTCCACCTCTGATGTTTTGCCACTTTTTTCACTGGGTTCCATTTGCCCACTTCTTAAAATTAGGTTTATATGGTACTCTTCTCCACCTACACTGTCTCCTTTCCTTTCATTATCTCACAATCACATTGGTTCCCATGGTTTCAACTCTTCCTTCAGTGCAGATGACTACCAAATTTGCATCACAATCCAGACTTCTCCAGTGCTCCAGACTCTAATTGCATATATACCTGCATGTTTCTATGGCAACTCCACTCCAACATCATACATACAAACTATTTTTCTTCCAAAATCTGGGCTTTCTCCTCTACCCTCCATCTACACTTAAAAAACAAAAAAACAAAAAAACCAAATGCATAGACCTCCCAGTTACTGGCATTCAAACCACAGAGTCATCTTTAAACTCCTGCACACCTCCCACATCCAGTTAAGTCATGAATACCTTGGTAATAACTTGCATATCTTCCTTAATCTCAGAAACTGCTTTAGTCCAGATTCTAACTGTCCAACTGGGCTAAAATCTTTAAAGACCAACCCTTCTCTCAGTAGTATGCCTTAGGCTAGTTATACAAAGATCTCACTTCATAAAAGGATTTTCTGGACTGAGGCTCCAGACTGTCTTCATAAGTGCTCCATTGTTCATCTCTATGCCTTCATATCTTGACTCTCAGTCATTAAGCCCAGACACTCCTTGTTGAACCTGATTCAGGATCCACCATTTTACAGGTTCTAACCATCAGCAGGCTGTTAAGCCAGCTACTACCCCAGACTCACAAACAGAACAACACATGCATTACCTTTCTTCAAACCATCAACACAGCCTTATTGGGGGTTTTTTTGTGTTAATTTCTTCTTTGGAACAGAATAATGTAGACAAGCTTAGAATATTTGGAATATACCAAATATCACCACCTAATTCCACCAATTTTAACATTTGGCTACATTTCTCTCTGCTCTGGTTTCTATATTTTTTAAATAAAATTAGGGTCACATGAGACATAATTTTGTGAATTATATTATTTACTTTCAAGAATAACCATTTTTTCCTGCATTTAAAATATTCTTCAGAAATGGTTTCAAAGCACCACAGTAATCCATAATTAATACATCTATTCAATTTTTCAAAGTTCTCTTCTAATGTCTATAATAACCGTCTTTACATTAAAATATTTTGTCAATAATTTTATTTCTTTAGGATATGTACCAGGAAGACACATTACTTAGTCAAAGAGTATGAGATTTTTAAGCTTGTGATCCATTCTCCAACTGCAGAATTCTTAAAAGTGCTCTGGCTACCCCAGCATCTCCCGCCTCTAACTTCCCTGCACTTCACAGGCAACTTTCTAAAACACAGTTATGATTATAGGCGCTCAAAAAATCCCAGTGATTCCCTCCTACCCACAGAGTAAAATTCAAACCTCTAAGTGTGGTGTCCGGGTCCTCCAAACACCGGCTGCAACTTCCTTTTCTCTTCTTTTCCACTCCTCTCCTCCTCGACTCTAAGCCAGCAGTTCTCCTCCAGGTTACACTTAGAATCACCTGGAGAGGCTTTCACAAATATATAGAGTTCCATTCCACACTAATTAAATAAGAACCAGGAGCTGGCTTTTTGAAAAGTTCTACACCAGATGATTCTAATAGCCAAGGTTTAAATCACCACAAGCCAGCCCATTCTGCCTTAAAGTGAAATAGATAGAGTCACTGGGAGAACATGTCAAAAAGGCATGGTCTTGAACCTCACTTTAAGCTTACTAACTCACACCTTTTAGGGCCAGAGATCAGGAATCGGCAGTTTAACAAATCTGCAGATTCTGTGGCATGTGCACTACACTCTAGCCAAACCACACTATAGTCATTTTCTTAATGAAGTGAATGTATGTCCCCTGCCCTTTATGATTCAGGCTTACAATCTGTTCCCAGCCTTCCCTGATCCCCATCTCTGCTCCACCGCCAACCCCTACACACGCCCAGACATGCAAACCACATCTTTTTTTTTTATGCCTGGCTTTGCTTATTCTTCCAGCCACATTTAATTGTTCTGGTATTTATGTTTTCAGTGTTTATTATGTCTTTATTATAGTATTTCTTCTCTCCGGCCCTGTATTAAACATAGTTGTGGAGACTTTAAGCTCCACTAAGAGGACTGAATTTTTCATGCACAGATACAATATCTGATTCACAAGAATGTCTCCACAGTGTCTGGCATATTTTTCTACAAAGAGTAGACATATGTTAAATGTTTATGCTAAAAAAAAAAGTATTTATAGCCTGCACTCTCCTTGATAAATAACTGTTCCACAATGTTTTGGCAAAGAGAGGCAATATTGAAGAAGGTGATCTAGTTTTCTTTTTTTATGTCTTAAAATATTTAGTGATGAGGTAATGAAGCTCGTTCTGGTTTGCTCTGCTAAATCAAGTATATTTTGTCTACTTAATAGTTTATGTATACCTGAACTATTATAAATCAAATATACCTCAATTTAAAAAATAGAAAAAAAATAGTTTATGTATATGCTTAATGAAAGGTTCTACTCAAGTTGTTAGCCATTTATTTAGACCATTAATTCTCTTACACTAATTATTTAAATATGTCAAAACACAGAGAAAGCGGAAGGGGTTTAGAGTTTTCTGTTTTTCTAGTACATGAGCACAAGTGAAAGGTCAGAGTGGGATCTGATATTCCAGGTAGAAATCAAGTTCAGTGAATGCACATCCTGACATTCTAAAGTAATGAATTCAAGAAACATTCACAAAGCCACTCCCCAACTCTGTTTCCCTGAAGGCTATGTCCAAACACAAACTCTCTCATTAAACTTTCTAAGAAATCCCAGCCACCCTTTCTACCTCTGTTTCTAACACATTGAACAACATTTGCAGGGTATTTACTGTTTTTCATAGACATCTCACACTCCTACTGGACTCTAAACTCCTAAAATTAGGGACCAGGTGTTTTCCATGTTTGTGTTTCCTACAGTGCCTATGATGTTACCCAACACATAAAAGGTGTAGATAAATCTGAGATGAATGAGAAGTTAAAGACAGTACATCAGTTTTATTGGATCACAGGTATAATGTAGGAGTTTTCCTTTCAATTTACTTTCTCTAAACCATATGCTATCCTCCATTTCCAGAGGGATTGTCATGTCGTAGAGGAGCAAAGAATGACCCTGTGATCATGAATAGAGAGAGGGAATAATTCATCTTCTCTTTACCCCAGGTAGACAGAGTAGGGAGGTTGTTGAGAGCACATTTGAATTGTGTGCAAGGTACCTATGTAACCCCATACTTTAGTTTCCCCTATTACAAATTGTTGTCAAAATTTCTATCTACCTTACAGGCTTATTATAAAGATTAGATTAATTAATAACTGTAAGAGCATCTAGTAAATGACACATGGTAAATAATCAGTTAATGGTATTTAATCTTTTTAATCTGTTCTATCTGCCTCACAAAGACAAAAGGACACTGGGAGATTGTTTTTTCAGAAACATTTGGTTCCAGAGAATAAAACCAGAGCATAAAGTGTATAGCAAATATTAAGGTGCACTGCTTGACATGAAATACAAATACATGTTGTGTGTTTATGTGAGATAAGTTGGATAACAAGGGTGGGTAGATGGAATAATTGGAAGAGGACTCCTCAGTATAATAAATGTCAATTCAGGTTCTGCCACTTGTCACTTGTTTGAACTTGGATATCTACTCTAAACAGATCTCTCTGGGAGCAAAAACAGTGAAGTCTTTTCATCCCATTGGATAGGTAGAAGAGTTCTGCTTGAGTCAACACATGAGGGTAAATAGCTGACCCTTAATAGACGGAACACAAGGACTGTGGCATCTGGAAACTCAAATGCTAAGGGTCCATTAAAAGGAGAGTGTACAATTATGATTACATATAGCAATCAATCAAAAACAGACCAAACTGCGTGCTGTTTCTATCCCTATCGGCTCAAAAGTTTTCTCTTAACACTTAAAAGTATGATTGATGAAAGGCAAGGAAAAAAGATAAGTTGCCTTTAAATTTTCAGATTGCCACGTGACAATGAAACTAAAATTTGGAAGAAGCCACCCAATAACTAAAAATGCACTGAGAAATGGAAAAATACACTGGGAAAATGTAGACCAAACTATCACTATGGTGGTAAAAAACTGTTGTTTCTAAATGTGTTAGGTCAAACCACACAAAATTGTCAGCATCAGTTTCTTACTTACAGAAATGACAATTTCATATGTTTTAAGGCAACACCGAATAAAAGATCATCACTCTTGAAGAAAGGGTGGCTTAGTGATATTTTATATGGTTTATATGGGAAATTGTAATGATGAGATTATCATTTTTCTAAAAGGTTTATATTGGAAGAACCAAGATGTATGAAAGAAAAGGAAAACACAAAGCACACACGGGGGAAAAAACCCCAATTGAGCTCCTTTTCATATGGGAAAAAAAAGTAGAACAATTGTGCTTTAGTTAAGAATGGTGTCATGAAGAGGAAGAATCTTAACTATGTATAAAAGGTTAATTTAAGTTTGTGTGTTCAAAAGGGGCTTCTGCATAGCAATGCCCTATAAATTATGCCACTGACATTGATCAATGCCAGTGTTAGGTAATAAACCCTGCAGCTGCATGTCCCCATTTTCTCTGTTATAATCCATCACTGTGGACTGGAAGTAAGTGTCAGAAATCACTCTGGACCTGGTAAAGGAAGAAGCTCCCTCTCTCAGCATTCTATGGAAGGGAAATAAATATGAAAGACTTCATAAAATTAGTATCTTCTGAAGTTTATGAAGCAGACATATCATAAGGTCTTACAGTTTCATGGTCTTGGCTGAACAGGTGAGGTAGAAAAGACTAGAAAAACATTGAGGGTAGAAGACTTTTACTATAACCCAAATAAAGAGCTAGGATTATGAAGGAGGCAGTGGAAATCAAGACAAATTTCAAAGTGAGTAAAAAGACTTAGCAATAGAATAAATTTGGGAGGTAACTTTTAGGAAACATGAAAAGACAAGACCAAGGATGTTGGCCTAGGAGATGAGAGGAAAATGTTAAATGAGTCACAAATTGGGGATTTGTAAAGGAAAATATAAAGAAAACAATAGTTAAAATGTTGGCATTTTTAATTTGAAATGGTAGGGGTACATCCACGGAGAAGAGTTGTAAATAAGATTACAAGTTGGGAGTCTTCTGTACAGAAAAAAATACTGGAATGGGAACTCCGTTTTTTTCTTCTTTGTCAACCCCAACAAACTAGCTGTATCTGCCGTGAGCCTTAGTTTGAGAAGAAGTCCAAGTCCATAGCTGGACTTGGCAGGAAAGACTCCACAATCAATCAGTAATGTCAATCATTCTATCTGTAGACAAGCATGGTATCAAGGACAACCCACCTGACCTCACAAAACAGAAACATAGATGGTGCTAAGTAAATAGGCCAAGGAGATAAAGTGAGAGGGGAGCTGTGTGATGGTACAGAGCCCAAGCATTGCCCACATTTGGGTGTGAGAAGGAATTGGGCTTGGCCACAAATCAAGATTTGGGGAGAAATTCAGAAAAGTACAGAGTCATAGAAACCAAGGGAGTAAAGAAGGTTCTGAAGGAAGTTGTCAACATAATTACATTCTGCAAAGCAGAAGGAATGAGGGTGAGAACGATCTCTAGACTAAGCAATGACAAGTTTCTGTGCACCCTGGGAAAGACTATTGATTCAGGGGGTGATGAAGTGAACCACAGTGAGGAATTACAGCCAATTTTTATGTACCGCGCAATTAAGGAATATTAAGTCACCTCTTAGCCTCCACTTTCTGAGATAATTTATCACTGCATATTATTAAAACCAGATCTTTCCTTTGGATAACACAAACATTTGGGGGGAGGAGAAAACATACTCTTAGGTTTAATTTTTTTAATTGAATAAGGGTGTTTTCTAAACTTGTTTTAAAATTATGGTTAGGGGCTCATGTGAATGCAATTTTAAGACATATTGTTAATTTTTTTTGATATATTATTAATTTTTATTCTAAAAAGTAACTTAAGGGATTTCCCTGGCAGTCCAGTGTTTAAGACTCCACACTTCCAATGCAGGGAGTGCAGGTTTGATCCCTGGCAGGGGAACTACAGTCCCACATGCCGTGTGATGTGGCCCCCCAAAAAAATTAATATAAAAATAAAATAAAATAAAAAGTAACTTAAATTCACATTAAAGTAAGAAAAATCAAACCCTATAGAAGAATGTTCTTATAACAGAGTCACAATTACACAGAATCTGGTATGTGTTCTTATAGTCTTTAATTAGTGTATAAATACCTCTTTACTCTAGGTAGCCAGGATAAGGAATTTGTTGAGAGCATGTCTGAATTGTGTCCAAGGTACGTAACTAATCCATGCTTTGGTTTCCTCTTCTATAAATTGCAGACAAAGAGAGAAAAAAACAGAATATGTCTAGGAGGATATCCAGGTCCACTGTCTATCAGAGTTGCCAGTGTGCTGTGGCCCTTTAACAGCACTGACTTTCTGATTCTCAGGGGCTCTATGGAAACCAGAGTAGAACACAGGACAGCTGAGAGTACCCAAGACACTGGCAGTTGGAAGAGTGATGGAGGACAACCGGGACCTCAAGGACAGGTAAAAGAAAGAAGCACTTGAAGAAAGAAAGAAATGTTAAGTTGACCTGCAGGGAAGAGAAGGAGATTGGTAAGAAGACTAAGTTAAAAGTAACAGAATTTTTCATCTGACCCCTACAACAAAAACAAACACACAAAAAAAGCCATTTCTGAGGCTTATTGATAGAAATTTAAAAAAAAAACCCAAAAAACAAAAACTAGTTACTTCAGAAGTTTACAGTAATTATCCAAGCAATACTATTAACTTTTAGTGTGCTGAGTAAACGTAAAATAAGTCATTAGTAGTCAAGAGATCGCCAGATTTTTTTAAAAATTTATTGACCAATTAAATTTATAAAAGAAATTGGGGAATTATCATAAAAATACCTTTTTAAAAAAATTGACCAAAAAAATTCAATGTCTGTATTCACTATTACATAAATGAAAAGACATTTTAATGTAATATTAAGGCTACCATCAGTGAGCATCAGCAGATATATTCCTCTTTGTGTGTGTTTATATGATTCAACAGTGGGTGCTATAAATTAAAAAAGAAAATAATAATGTAAATAACAACATAGTGAACCTATTCTGGAGTAAGTTCTATCTTCTCCCTACCCACCAAGAACATTTTTTCCCTAGGATGTGATGAGTGTTAGTTATTTCATTGTACACTTTAAAACAAAACTCTATAATTTGATTCTTGTTTCAACTTTCTCTTTAATTTCAAAGACATTGTTTATTGATAACACCGGAAAGCATTTGACCAACTGAGTAAACTTTTTTTTTTTCTAGTCAGAAGAAACAAAAATAAGAGTTCACCAATGAAGTGGTAGCCTGATAATGTA
This sequence comes from Hippopotamus amphibius kiboko, assembly GCF_030028045.1. NCBI lineage: Eukaryota > Metazoa > Chordata > Mammalia > Artiodactyla > Hippopotamidae > Hippopotamus > Hippopotamus amphibius. The sequence continues at coordinate 53,843,519 of NC_080189.1, read as the reverse complement.
AATATTGTAATAAGCTAAAAACTGGAATTACCTAGAAGAATAAATAGGACTCATCATGTCCTCAGCCCATGCCCGAAAGACCAACAAAAAGAATCTTCCACTGGAATCTCTTCTAATGCCACAAGTTCCACGTAGTAATTACTTGCATTTTCAGGAAGAAAAGCAAAGACTACAACTAAAGAAATTTCTTCTTCATAGGATGTTCCTAGTGGCCAGGATAACAGCAAACATAGAAAGAAAAGATATTGCTGAATACTACGAACAGTTGTTTCAATCAATTTTGAAATGTCACCTGGGAGAAGCAGTGACAGGATTATTGCTCTTCTATCCTACCTCCATACTGCACATCCTGGAGTCCTCCAATGGTACTCTTTACCAAATTCTTTTAGATTATCTAAACCATGAAAAGGATGAAACAGGATTTTTTATCCAAAAAATGAAAATTATAGTCACGTCCCACAATATTCCAACAAGGCTCTTTATGCAATGGCATGTTTCAGTAGTAAAAGCGCCAGTCATGTATCTCGATGATGTGACACAGTCACAGTCCCTACAAGAGGTCATGACAGAATTTCTCATCCAAACCCATAAACTAGCACTCTACCTTTTTAAGACTGTGAAAGTGAGCACTAAAGGACCAGGAGATAATTTGCACCAAGCTGCACCTGAATTACTCCTCCCAGAACAAATAATAAAGTACTTATGCAATTCTGCAGAATTAATGGACCCAGAAACTTTCATAAACATGTATAATAAACCCATACATGTCACCTTGGATTCTGAGGTGGTATGGCCCGCTCCTTCCCATTTCTAGGATGAAGAGAGATGATGTGGTCAATGACGTCAAATCTCTTAAGGAATGTACACTACTTAAATAAAAGGAAAGTATTTCTAAAGTTACTTTTCTCTTTGAAAAAGGAAAGAAACAACACGGCAATCTACACAAAGGTAATAGACTAATCTTTACAGAGTATGTTGAGGTAAACTTGAAAGTTTATCTGGTCGGATATTAAGATCAACACGTTATTTTCAAAGGTGAAGGGGTTCAATAAGGTCATAATAAGTTCTCAGGTTAACATCATTTTGATGAAATGATTTAATTTTTTAATGAAAAGTAGAGATGAAAAAGGATAAACATTTGATTCAGACTCTCATTCATTCTCTCAATCATCAATGAGCAGCTGTCACCACACAGCACTGTGTTCTGAGAGTACAAAATTTGGGGGAAAAATATAACACTTGAGTTGCTTGCAACCTAAGGTTGGAGGCGAATATGTATAAATGTAAATATGATGCATGATATGATATATGATTACTATTATAGTAGCAGTGTGTAGGAAAGACTGTAAGAGCACAAGTGAGGGAGTAATCTCTCTACGTAATGTCCCTGAAATCAGAAAACAAAACCTAAACTTTGAAAATAGTTCCAAAGCTCACATATTCTGGATGATATAATCAAGAATGCTGAGGCCATTATAAAGCTAAAGAACACAACAGCTTTTTGAAATGACTAGAAAATGCATTGTCAGAAAGCACTGTATTCTTTCATGCAAAGTCATTTATTGAGCACCCTTCATGGGACAGACATTTGCCAGATGACAGGGATATGTCAGGGTCCAGAGAAGACCTGATCTCTCCTCATTTGGGAAACCTATTTCTAAATGAGTCGCTGTAAGATAAACTGGTTATTTTTTCAATTTAATTCCTAGAAAGCAATTAATTATATGCAATTTCTATATGACCTATTTTAAGTTGATCTCTCCCTCCCTTTACCCAAGATTAATGCTTTTTTTGTTGCACTCTTTAAATTTTTCTAGTTTGTTTAAGCAACATTGTTTTTCCTACTTCAATGATATTTATCCCAAATTGCTTCAATATCCTATGAAATAAACTTTGGCTTGAATAGAAGAAATACTGTTACATCATTTTAGCTTCATTTTTCATTACTTATTTGATATTCAGTCTCTTTGGGGGGAAAAAACCACCTCAGTATGCACCTCAAATTTGTCATATGCAGATAATATCATAATTTGTTCCATATCAGAATTAAATTTCAGGAAAGACCATTTTTATTTTTCAACTTAGTAATATATATATTTAGAAAAAGGATACATTTGTCACTGTAAGCTGAACTTAAGGTTCCATTCATTTAAATTTAGTTAACAGAAAAGAGTCTACTTTAGAGAAAATTAAAATTAACAGAGTATATAATTTACAAACATTTTATCAATTTAGTAAATATTAAACCCCTAATATTCAGCACTGTGCTATTTACTCATTGAACTATGAAAAGGCACCCATTGATAGTAAATGTTTAGTGACAAAATGAGTGGAGTTAAGAGTAAATGTTTTCCAGGCAAAGGGTGAAGGCAGAAAAAACAAGGGAAGGAAGGGAGGGAGGGAGGGAGGAAGGAAAAAAGAAAAAAGAAAAAAGAGAGCGAGTAAGCCTCAGTCTTAGTCTTTGAACATATGTGAGAAAGAGGTTTGGGAGGGCAGATGAGCCTATTTAAGAGAATAGAGAGAAGCAAAAGCACGAAGGACGAAATGAAGCATAAATGTTCACTGGACCAGATGGAATCCATTTAACAGGGTAAATTTTGTTTGGGAACAATATTTTCTAAAGTTAAAGTGAATAGAAGTAGTTTACAAGTAAAACTACATATTTGATTATATAAAAGTATAGTACATTATATTCTCCAAAAATGGCCACTGCAATATATCCCATCTCACACGCTCTTCTTACACAAATGTGACCTTAACACACTTCCCATCGCATGGTAGCTTCTAAATACCTTCCCTTTGATATCAGGCAGACATTTGTGACTGCCTAGATCAACACTACAGCAGAAGTGATCCAATGTGACCTCCAAGGTCATAAAAATGCCTTGCACTTTGCCTTGATCACTTGAATGGGACCTAGACAATATGCCGTGAGCAATCCAACCAGTTTCCAGATGACATTCCCAGCCGATGTCCCAGCCTAAAGCCAGTATCACCACTAGATATGCGACTGAGTGAACATTCAGGTGATTCCAGACTATCCTCCCAGCCAAGCCTGGATTTCAAGCCAGACCAGCTTACACTGTGTGGAGGAGTAGAGTAGAGATGAGCTGTTCCCACTGAGTCCTGCCTAAATTGCAGATATGTGAACAGGAAAAATTATTGTTGCTGATTCAAGCTACTAAGTTTTGGATGAATGTTTATCCAGCAGTCTGGAACACTAATATACAACAGGAATAATTTTATATGTATATTTTATTTATATATGTACATATCATTTTATATCATTTATTTATTCATTCATCTATGCAACTAATATTTTCTAAATATCTACCAGTAAATATTTACTAGGGCACCAAGTAATGTGCTAGTCCCTGGGTATTCAAGCAGAAGTAACATGTGTCCTCTACACTGCCTAGCATAGATTTTTTTTTTAATTGGTCTATACTACTTTCTGCTGTGAGAAATACTGATAGAAAATTAATTCAATGGCCAAAGAAAAACATAAAAAACCTCAGTCATTTTTGGAAGAAGTTATAGAAAATATCTAAATGAAAACATTGATTTACTTAGTAGACTGTTATTTTACATTTAAAGGATTGCAGAAGCATCAACTGTGCAAATAACTGCAAAATAAGCACAAAGTGAGTATAAATAAACTATTTTTTTACTTATTTATTTATTTAACAACACTCTAGAATGAGTTTATTCAAACCCAAGTAGTCACCTTAGGAGGGTTTATATTTATTTCAGTGACAGTATCATTGCTAAAAACATTCTGTGACTTTTTTTTTCTTTGACATACAACTGCATAAGTGACTCCTTTATAGCTGATAAATTAAGGAGGTTTATAAATCAAAGGAAGTTTAAAATATTTTAGTTATATCTAGTTTTTTGAACCACAAATAATATATATTCCAATTTGATTGGTGACAACATTCAACCTTCATTCATAAAAAAGTTTGTTTTTAAATATTGTATTCACTCTCAAAGGAAGACCTGCTGTCACTGAACATATCAAAAGAGTGTGGGCATTGCCTCTAAGGGGAAATACAAGTATGTTTCCAGTAACAGTTGCATTATTGAGAGTCCTATATAGCTCACCAATATCACATCTTTAAAGGGGACAACGCTCATTTAGCTGTGTCTTTTTCAGTATACTGATAAAATGCAGAAATACTATATTCATACATTACAAATGTAATTTAATTTGATCAAATCCAAAAATGTGACTCATTAAACATTAGGAAGCCTCATAAGGTAATTCTCACCCCAGTGAGGGTTACAGTTTCCTTACAATGAAACTTTACATAAAACCAGAGCACAGAAATTAAACCAAATAGAAAATGAGCATATAAATACTGAACATACAACGGTCATTGTTCACATAACAACGACCATGTAACATATACTCGTATATATTCAAGGAACGTATGACATCTAAGTGGCGTGGCCAGCACCACTCTAATCCTTTTGGTTTGATACTGATGTCTTTACAATAGACTGACGTGCTGACGAGCTTACTCTTGTCTCAGTGTAACCAAGCACTTTCAGGAAGCTTACAGTTTTCCTGAAGGACAACTGAAATAATGTTATTTGGAGGGAAAAAACCCTCCTGGGGTGAATTTTAAAATTCGTACTGTCTTCATTTTAATTAAAGGAGCACCTGGATTACTTCCCGGAGAATTATTGCTTAATACAAATACATTGTTACATTCAGTGACTTTATCATAACTTTAGCACCACAAAACCACATTTCAATTCAGTGAAACCTATCTCTAAGATAGAATTCCCCCAAATTCCATGAGGAAGTGGAAATGGGACAGTGTAACACCAACTGAATATAGCAAGAATTTTCAGATTATTTCATGCTGTAGTAAGTGACTTAATGTAGAATTACAGTTCTCCCCCTTGTGGTCAATTATGTAAATTTCCAGATTACCTGCTGATAGGATTTATTCAATAAACACAGAGCACAATTTTTAAGAAAACATAAAAAGAAACCCCAAAGGTACCTGTTAAATGTCTGTTCTACCTGCCCCACCCCTCACTGTTTTGCAGAAAAAGTGCTTTGCCAACAGTAAAAGCAAGAGTTGGTAATACTAGACCCCTATTTCCACTCCATCACTTTAACTGTAGCCATGGTTAGGGGTCTGGATTTAACTCTAAGTGCTCTCTCCACTACTACACCACAACCCTTGTGTGCTCCAGCCCTCACATAATGCCTTTTTGAGACATTCGACTGGATTTCCACAGGCACCTCCATCTCCATGTGTTCTGGGTAGAATGCATCATTCCTTGCCTCTACTACCCCTTCAGTCTGCTCCTCCACATGCACTCCCTGTTGCTGTAAAATGAACCACTCTCCACACAGTCGCCAAGTCAGAACTTAAACATTGTCCTAATTTCCTCCCTCCCTTTTTCTCTCACTGCCTGCCAATCAATCCAAGCCCCACCCATTTCCACAGTAAGTGTTTCTATTGTCTGGCCTTGTTTTGTTCCATCCTTATAGCTCTCCCTCCCTCTAATCTTCTCTTCCTCCTCTCTGTCTTTCTAGTCTATGTAATATTTCTATCAAAGTGAAAGGCAGTATAGCACAAGATGTAAGACTGCCACCTATGGTATGGAATGGCTGTATTGAAACCTGGTTCTGAAAGTCTGTAGAGCTGTAATTTGTTTCTTTACCTTTCCGCACCTTAGCTTTCTCATCTACAAAATGAGTGTGATTAACAGTTTCTACATTATAAGACTGGTTATGGATACTGCATGAAATAATGGTATAAAGACGTTATATACAGTAAACACTAATAAAGGTTATTCCTCTGATCAAAACTCTTCAATGGCTTTCATCTTCAGGATAAAAAGCAAAGTTCTATCACGATCAGCAAAGCCTGGATTCTCTGATTCTTGCTTACTAAGCTACCCACCCTCATCTGTACCCATCATTCCCTTTCTCACACTTTGTTCTTTAATGGTTTCCCAATATTTTCATGCTTTTTGTCTTTAAAACTTCCTTCCTTACTTCTCTTAGCAAAATTCTGCTTATCGATCAACTCTTATGTCCTCTGGGAAGCCTGACAAACTCAAGATATCCTTTTCTGTCCTCATCGTACATGGTCCTCAACCACATTCCAGCAAGTCTTCTGTTTTATTGCTGCTGTTTATTTTTACACTCATTTCCCAGCAACTTGTAAGCAATTACCATGGGAATTTGGGGGTATTGGTATCCTTAGTGCCTCATTTTTAAAAGGAGTCATTTAAAATATCTGTAAGAACTTCTCCATAGGTTAATTTTACTTTTTTTAAAATGCTTGTGAAATTTCAATGTATTAAAATATTCCTAACTGATTGATCAGGGTTTGGCCATTGTCCATGAAGCTCTCTAAAATAGCAAGTCAAAATATAATGCTTGCACCTTCTCTGAAATCTTCAGTTTTACCCACGTAATAATTTCTTCCACCCGAATTTGGAAGGATACCAGGAATATATTCTGGGAGTGATTCAACTGAACTTTTGTATTTATATAATACTATGCACTGAACCAAGTTCAGGAACTCATTCCCAATTCACTGGATTAAAAATACTCTTTCTGAATAAGCTACTTGTAAGGTATACAACTTTTATTCCATATTTAAAGGTGTTTTCTTTATGTTCTTTAAGTCCTTGTTTCACCACCCACACTTATCTGTTCTTTGAGATATGTGCTTGATAAGACTAAAATTTATATTTGCTTAGGTTGTTATAAAAGTATAAATTTGATCCCATTTTAATTATGAGGTTTTCTGATCACATTTCTATCACATTTCTGATCTGCTTTTAAAATACTAAGCTATTTTCAAGCACACTATTTTTAAAACAAGGCATTAAATGTAAAGCCTTGATTTATGAAGGAAGAAACAAATGTCTGAGTATTGAATATATTTACATTTTTACCAAAATGCACACTAATGGAATCATCTCCTCTCAGGGATCTCTCTGATGTAAGTCTCGCCTTTCTCCTCCCTCTCTTCTCAGTTTACACTCTACTTAGCTTTTTGAAAGCAAAAATAATAGAATACTCCACAAAAAGTTGTATTTTAAAAACTACATACCTTGTAACACTTTAATTCTTTGATTATTCACTTTCTATCCTATATAGTGACACTTCTTTAGCATATACCCTATTTCAGCCAAAATCAAAATGAAAAAAAGTAAAAAGAACATTGAAGCAAGATGACTGACCTTTGCTATGTGCTCTCATTATGTGTCTTTGAACAAGTGATTTATTCCTTTGGGGGTCTCTGCTCACCTACATCGTAGAATCTATGAGCATCACAAAGGAAGCCCATGAGGCCTTGAACTTATCCAAAAACATGGTCTAAAAGAAAGACTACATTAACCTACAATCAGGCAGTCAGAAGGTAGGATTAGGTATTTTTATTAAAATTTTGAAGCCTAATATCTGAATGGATGACTAATTCACCCTATCAGAGAGTTACTTGTGGGGAAATACCAACATTTTCCTTTAAAAAAAAAAAATCTATCTTGGTTGCATCCATCTTGGTGAAAAGATTGATGGGAAACTAAAAAGCCAGGAATTGATATACAAGATCATGCCATCTAAATATCAAATTTGTTAGCACTGTGGAGTCAGAATAAACAGTGAAGAATGGGGCATTTTCTTTAAGGCTGACATGAAGCCACTGAAAATTTTAAGCACAGCATAATCAGATTGGTTTGGCTGCCGAGTGGAGAATGGGCCAGCAGGGGACACGTTGTGCAGATAGGTTCCTTAGTGAGTTGTTACAAATCTTCTGGTAGGAGATGATAATAGCTTGAACTAGATTAACAACAGTAGAAATTGATCTAGGGGACCAATTTGAGAGATAATCAGGAGGTAACTGAACATAGGTTACGAGGGAGAGATAAGTGTCAAATATACCAGTTTTCTAGCTGTTTCAATGAGATGGTACCATTCCTGAGGTAGAAAGTATACAAGGAGTATGGAGTCTGTAGGGAAATATTGTCCTTTTATTTACTGATATAGCTACATCAGATTGGAACCACCTTTGATATTTCCATTATCAATATCTTTGGATGAGTTTTAGAGCATATGCATTATATTAATCTCAAACTTTGTTGAAATGGCTAATTATTAATATATATTTCCCAATATAAGTAACTTCTAGGAAAGAAAAGTGAATGAAAACAGTTTGATAAATTAAAAAAGCTAAGCTGAAGGAGAAATTATCCCAAAGATTACCCTGAGTCTGGTATTCACCACCACAGTTCCCGTTAATCTTATATCTGTATTCAGTGGAGCAAAAATAAACTCAACAGCACTTCTTAAGCTTAACTCCTTCCCTGAGCCAAATAAAAGTCATTCAAAAAATTTCATTCAATAATTATTGATTGCCTTCTGTAGGTACAGTCATGTGTTAGGAGCCATGTAAGCCACAAACATATAAAAGTTTCCACAGGGCCCCTTCCAAATCCATTGGTACATCCTTTATTCCATTTGCAATAATTCAGGTGAAAAGGTGTCCTTTGGCATTATATTGAAATGACGTGCCTCTTGCTTTTCTCATACATTGAATTTTATTCTCTCTCTGCATTTTGTCATGCAGCAAGTATGAACTGAAAAACTGTGTCAGGCACTTTATCAGGCATGGGGGCTCAGGGGTGCAATGCAATCATGAGCAAATAAGCATCATTTCTACCTTAGAGAGTATGCAGTCTCTGTCGCCCTCTACCCTGTACACGTAAAAGAAAATGAAACAATTATGATAATTGTTATCATTGCAGATATACAAATTGCAGCGGTTTCCTAACTTTACTTAATTTAGAGGATTAGGGGATGCCTCTGAGGGAAGAAAGATACAAAGATTTCTGAAAGTTAAATAGAAGTGAGCCAAATAAAAGGCAAGGAGTAGGAGGGGAATGTTCCTGGCAGAGGATATATATATATATATACTCTAGCAGAGGGATGTTCTAAAACCTAAAGGCAAGAAGAGCCATACTGGGCTAGAAGAACGGAAAGAATTTCAATAAGGCAGGACCTGAAATACAAAGGGAAATCACAAGAGACTGGAGAGTAGGTAGGCATGGGACCAGATTATGCAGACAGTTAAAGTTACATAAGTACCATGACTTCTCCTCAAGTGAAAAAGGACACAGACATGTTTTAATCAGAGAAGTGCCCTGATTAGACGTTCACTGTAGAAGGAGCACTTTGAATTGAGAGAAGAGATTAGAGCAGAACTAGGTAACTAGAAAGGATAGATATACTAGTTAGGAGGCTATTACAGTAATCAGGGAAAGAGATGAAAAGGATGTAAAGATAATGGCAACAAGAATAGAAAGAGGTGGCAAAAATCAAGAAAGAGTTCAGATATCTTCGTATTTGATTGAAAGTAGAAAGTGTGAAGAAGAGAAAAGGGTCAAGGACAAAACATTTGGCAGCCGGTGGTGCCGTGCCCTGAGACAACAATCCTGGAAGAGCAGCAGGCTGGAGTTGCACAGGGAGTGAGATGAAGTTTTCCATTTGGAACATGCAGAATTTGAGGTGTATGAGAAACATCAACATTAAACTCTCAATAAAAGAAGTAGCTATATTGCCCTGAAGCTCTGGAGATGGGTCTGGCATAGAGATAGAGATTTGACAATCACCCTGGACAGTGATGGATGCTTCAGGAGTAATGCTATCACCTGGCACACTATATGGAGTGGAAGGGAAGAGAGCCTACTTCAAAACCCCAAGGAATGCAAAGGGCAGAAGAATGTGGACCCACAAAGAAATCTAAGAAGTCATTATTTAAATTGCCCAGAAGCAGACAAAAGAAGAGGGCAGTGTCATGGATGCCAAAAGAACAGAACATTTCCTAAAGAAGACAGTACTCATCAGCAACAACTGCTGTCTCAAAGTCAAGTAAGAAAAGGAGTAAAAAGTAGATTTTATTACAAGGAGGTCTTTGGTGACTTGGCAAGAGCGATTTACATAGTGCAGCAGAGGCAGAAGCAGGATGCACCAGGCTGAGGAGTGAATTTTAGGTGAGAAAATAGACCAAGTATATATAATGTTTCCAAAAGCTTGGATATTGAGTTGTTAGTGAACTTGCAGTGTCAACTGGGGAATGTAAAAGTCCCTTTTAAGATTCTAAAATTTTTTTAAAAGGGAGACCACCAATGTAGTCTGGTTTCAAGGAAGGAATCTGTCCTTTTATGTGAGATTAAACATCCAATTGTGGCCCAAGGGGAAAAGAGCTCTACCCAGTTTCAAATGGCAAATATATGGTCTTGTACCATAAAGGTCCTCAAGTGACTATTTGTACAATTCTGGAAAAGAAAGTTTGCTCAATAAACATTTGGGTTAGATAAATAATTTCATTAATCTCCAGAAGAAACCTAGCTGCACAGAAAGTAACTTTAGAATACTTGTGTTCTCTGCTATTACAGCTCAAACTTTGGGTTATTCTATTGGTGTTTCTGAAACTGAGTCCCCCTAAAATCCAGTTACCCTGCCGAGTTTATGATTAACCTCTATTCCTTTTCTTGCCCCACACCTGTTCCGCTCAGGATAGGTGAGTATCAAAGAAAAGCGGGGATCGAAACTGAGTAGGACTGTGAGAGACCCTCCCGGGTACACATGCTTTTCTGTTTATAGAGAAAGGCTTTAGTCTCCTAGACCTTCCCTGAGTTTCAAAGAGCAGATTCAAGCAGTTAAGTGAGGCAACACAGAAACAAAGGAAAAGCAAGCGCAACATAATCTTTTCCATGATTGTTAGCTTAAGCCAATACCTTGATTTATGACCCCAAACATTTGAGACAAGGCCCTGTGGCCTCAAGCATCTGGTCCCAAGCAGGACTTAAAAACTGATAACACAGGGAGGGTCAGTTGAGAACTGAAATTCCTGAATCATCAGGTAGGCCCTGCACAAATAATAAAATGCCTCAACTATTGTTTGTGCTCTCTCCTAGAAGAAAGTTAAAGGATCATCAGACCAGACGAGGAACATATAGAATAACCATAACCTCTGGGAACAAAGGAAGTCACAAGATGGTGTCAAAAAGTCTGCAGCTGAGATCTTACCTGAAATCTGGGATCACAGAGACCCCCTCCACCCTTTTTGCTTTTAAAAATCTTACACCCTGGCCAGCCAGCAAGATGGATTTGAGATGAGTCTAGGTCTCCCATCTTCCAGACTGGTGCCTCCTTGCCTAATAAACTCTGCTCCAAACTCCGGATGTGTCAGCTTGTTTGGCCTCACTGTGCATTGGGCACATGAACTTGGGTTCAACAACAATTTCCATGGTCAAACTTTACAGTTGATCGCAGATTATGTGCTCTATCTACTTTATGTATCAAGCACTTTGCATCTATAAATTTTGCTCTGAAATCTGGCCCTTATCCAGATTGCTTCCCTTTTTTGCCCAGTCAGGGCATGCTAGGAAATTGCAAATTACAATCAAATCTCAATTTTCCAAACTAATGATTTTACAGAGCAATAATGCATAAGCCAAAATGATGGTGAATTCATGAACCATTTATCTCTGTAATGTATATTCATTAAACTTGACTCTAAGTACATCTCATATGGCATTCACAACAAAATGATAAAGCATTTCAACTGAAATGACTCAAGGGGACTTGCAAGGTTTTCCAATTTCTCTTTCTGCTTCCTACTACATTCTATTGCTTTTATCACCTTTCACGTTTAGGTGACTCATGAAAATAAACTAATAAACCATGATTTTTAGGATGAAGATGTTTCATCTACTCCTTGTAGCACTTCCTTATTATTGCTACAATTTTCCATAGCTATGTTCCTCTTTCCCTGTCTCTTTGAAAAGTTACCTTCACAAAAGTAAAGAGAATAGTAAAATGAACCCATATACACATCTTCCACCTTCAACAATGATCAGCACCTCTTTTAAAAATTCACTATTTATTGGGAGTTTCCTGGTGGCCTAGTGGCTAGGATTCTGGGCTTTCACTGCTGTGGCCCAGGTTCAATCCCCAGTCTGGGAACTGAGATCCCATAAGCTGCATGGAAAAAAAATAATAATCTACTGTTTCTTAAGAAACATGACTATTATCTCTCTAAGATAACATAGGTTAATAAAGCATGTGACTACGATATATAAAATAGATAACCAACAAGGGACCTACTGTATAGCACAGGGAACTATACTTAGTATTTTGTAATAACCTATAAGGGAAAAGAATTTGAAAAAAACAGATATAAATGTATGTATAACTGAGTTACTTTGATGGACACATGAAACTAACACAACATTGTAAATCAACTATACTTCAGTTTAAAAAAATCAGAGAAAACAAACAAACGAAAAGAAAGCACATTACTAGAACTAGAAGGAGCTTTTCTAGTCTAGTCCCTCAGTGAGGAAAACGAGCAGGTAGGGACTTAACAAAGCACAGCTCTAACTGATAATAGAGCGAGAACTAGACACTGTTCATACCTATCTTGCTGTTTCTGGTGAAGTCCAGACTACAGCTCTACTGCCTTATTCGTAGCACAGCATACTTCCCACTACTAAATATTACTTTCTAGAGTCTTACAAAGCACAAACAACATGCAAAACTTGGTTTTTTAAAGTTTCACATATTAGCCACATGATTATTGAGTTGAATTTTGAGGCGTGAACTCAGTGATGAGTTGTATGAAACAAAGAAAGTTCTTACCTTGGATGTTTTTAACCAGGACATCATCCAAGAATGTACTCAATATCTACCTTTTTTAGAAAGACGATTTTTACAAAGGGGTGATTTCAGCAGTTTCTGTATTCCTTTCACCATGTACGAGGGAAGGTAATTATGGGTTTGACATTTTCACTTTTGACCTTCTGGTACAAGTAGCAGAAGTTTTTAGAAACTGAAAGTTTAGGGCTTTCATACAATATTAAATTGAAAAGAATGTGATGTTTTCCTCAAGAGTCCCCTTGTCCATAAAAACTGCTTTGGAGGATAATTCTTAGGAGACCTTCATCCATGCCTATTGCTAAAGATGTTTACTCAGAGTATTTTATTATATCGGAGGAGCTGGAAACCCACAGCTGAAGGTCAGCAGGTTCTACTAACAGAAATGCCATTTCTTATCTCTGGCACTACCTGGTTCTTCTTGCTAATATTAACCAAATGATACTTATATAAGCACAAGTAATTAGTTTACAAATGACAATATGACAATGTTTTCCCTCTGTATTTATAAGAGACACATGTCTTTAATGAAGATAACTCTCAGTTGATTAATAAGGATAAAATGCTTGTGTATATAGAATTATGTGCATTTTTGGAATATAATTACATATAGAGAGAGATGACAAAGATACATCTATATCTATCTATATATCTATATACATGTATATACATACACAAACTAGAGAAACCAATTAAGATTCATAAAACTGCTCCCAATCAAGTGGGAGAACCAGGGATTTAACTATCGAAGTTTAACAGTGTAGCACAAAAAAGGCTTTGTAAAAATAATTCAGATCATTTCTCTACCAATTATGTTCTCCTCACCTCTACTCTGACTACCATCTGAGAAACTCTGTGTATGGGTCACAGCTATATGGCCCTGTCACTCTCTCCTCCCCCTCCTCTGTCTCCTTCTGTTCTATTACATGCACACGCACACCGCACACAGGCTGGACTAGTACCGGGAGCAGAGGAAGCTCGTATGTAAGGCAGCAAATGAAGCTCAAGTAAGAAGCAGAGATGAGATGCCTGGGAATCGCGGAGAGGGTAGAATCACTTCAGCTCCCGATTCCATTTCTCAGCACTGGCTGAGGACTGCTGGCGTTTTCTACACCTGAATCCTTCCCAATAATCATTCCTTCTCTTTCACTTAAGCCAGTTAAAGTGGTTTGGCGGCGGAGGGTGGGGGTGGGGGGAAGGCGGATCTTTTTCCTCTTGAATCAAACAATTCCTTAGCAGCATGACAAATATTTATCATAGTGCAAAGAGTTCTTGGTTTCACATTAGAAGATTCATGTTCAAGTCTCCTATTTTCTGCTGGCTGACTGTGACCTTGAAAAAGTTATTTAACCTCTCTGGGCCTCCGTTTTGTCACCTATAAATTGAATGAGCACCCAAATAATTAATGAGATAAAACACACGTGAAAATAACCAGCAGCTCAATAAATGTTTGTTGAATATATCAGGGTTTAGAGTATGCTCTGCAAGTTTGTCATGTCCGTAATGCAGTTATGACAATAAGCTTTGTGACAAGAGCATGAGATGGTTTGAATTCTGACCGACAGCCTCGGGAGACCTCAAGAATGTCGGGCCAATTAGTCAAGCCACTGATACATAATGCTTCTGCAGCAAGGATCCAGTAGTCTAGAGCTATCCTAGAAACTCTCCTAGCAGGGTGGCACAGGGTAAGTGCTCCAGCAGGCTTTTGCTGCTGCACTTAATATCTGCGGGAAGAATCCACGATACCCTTTGATAAATGCTCAAATACCAACTCAGACAACTGGACCTTGATCAGTTAATTAACCTTTATGAATGTGTTGTGAATACCCAATTTATATTCTTCAATAATCATGTGAACATTAAAAATATCACCCACCATTGTAATTAACTGGTTTAATATACTTATGAAGAAATTTTTATTATTAGTATTTCAAAGAGCTCAAATTCTAATAGGATAAAAATGGACTTATGTTGGTTTAATGGGTTTTTGTTTCCATTATATGTTCTAACAAGAAATTGGTTGCTTAATCATATGTACCCAAGGAATAAGGTAATAACCCCACTGTGCCTTGTCACCTGACATACATAAATTGGTGTTTAATATTCTCACCTATGAGCAGAATTAGTATATGACAAAGTAAGAAAAAGTGTATAGTAATAATAATGGAAGCAATGTATATATTTTTATTTTCTCTTATGGACAGAGACAATTTGGGGTTTTCGCCTTGAAAAATTATGTTATTTGCAATTTACGTGAGGTAAAATTTCTGAAAAGTGCTTCACTTTTTAATTATTATGCATTCTTTGTGGGTTCCTGGAAAGTGCTTTATAGTTTTGTGTAATTGCCAATAATGAGAGTTTGTACCGTTAGTTTCTTACTAAAGTCTGAACATTTGTTAATTATACCTACACCTTGCTGTACAAATGAACATTTTATTTAAATTTGCCACAAGTGTAGATACTCAAATCTTACATTTACTTTAAGTTAATATTTTCATTTTGATCTATTATAATCAACTAAGATTGAATGAATGTGTAAAAGACTGACCAAGGGGATAGAGTTTTATTGAGTGCCTACTAAGCCCCAGACCCTGTGGCACCCAGGTGCTGTCATATACCTACATGAAGAAGACACAGGTCCTACTGCCAGGAGACTCAATGAAAGAGAAACAAGCATGTGAGTCAATGACTAAAATGCCATTGTGTTGTAACAAAGGAATGTGAAAATTGTCATGGGGGCATAGAAAGAGAATAATCAATTCTCAGTCAAGTGGTTTCACACCTGGGCTTTGGATTCTGAAGGTCCTGGGTCCAACCACAGCTCTCTGCACCTCCATAGTTGTGAAATGTGGAGCCTCATCTCCTTTGCAGATGGAATAGTGCTTCCAGCTTAAGATCGTTTAAAGAATTAAGTAAGACAACATGTGGAAGTCTTGTCTGGACACAGTACGTGTGATGTAGAATGAGTGCCCCCTACCTGTTCCTACCATTGTGAACTGGGCATTAGAGAGGTGTTTGAACTCCAAGCAAGCATTGCACAGGATTCACATATGAGTTACCAGTGGAGAAAGGAGAGGAAGGTAAGCAAGTCAGAAAACCTTCCTCAGCTCTGGTCTCTGAAATTCTAAATCTAAGGAGCATTGGTAAGTTCACATTGGTTCAATAATTTTACAATATTAATGTATACAACAAACTCATGGGCTGCTTGTTTAAACTGCACATCCAGGCACCTCCCAAGGCATTCTGATTCTTTATGTCCAGGGTGGAGGCCTCAGATCTACAGTTTAACCGCATTTAGACAACAACCAGTAAAGGTGAGCTCTTAAGGCCATACTAGCTTGATTTTACCTCAAGTAACTAAGTTGCCATGTTTGGCATGTGATTTAACAGTCTTATTTTCCCTCTTTATCTTCCAGGATCAGGGGAAAGTAACATACATACACCAAAAGTACTTACTATTGATTGCATTTAAATCAACCAACTTAATGGCCTTTCCCTAGAATATTCACAAAATTTTAATGCCAATTTTTGAAAAATGAATCAAAATCAGAAAGATGAGAAATGTCTTCTTCCAGAATGTATATCATACAGATTTATTTGTTTAATGTGTGTTTTCCACTCTAGACTGTAAATTACATTGGAGGGGACAACATGGGGACCTTATTTGCATCAGTAGCTCTACCAGCTAGCACAATGCCACACAGTAAATCAAGAATTATTTTATTTTCAGGAAAATGGTAAATGCTTGCATTCCAGGAGTGGTGGGAAGGATGGAGAGAAGGAGTAGATTGAAGAAATATTTAGGAGTTAAAATAAGCAGATTTACTAATCTGATGAGGGATTAAAGAAAAACACTCTCAAGATTCAAGACTGTTAAATGAAGATGATGTCCCCAACAAAGAAAGCACAGATTTGGCAGAAGATTAATTTAGTTTCAGATATTATGTGTGTGAGATGTCTATGGGAGATAATAACCAGAGAATAACCACAGATATTTATGAATCCAAAATTGTGAGTTGTGGTAAATGGTCCCCATAGATGCCCACAATCTAATTCTCAGAACCTGTGAATATTATCTTCATGTCAAAAGGGACTTTGCAGATGTGATTAAAACTAAGGACCTTGAGATAAGGAGAGAAGACTGGACTATCCAGGTGGGCCCACTCTAATCCTATAAGTCCTTTAAAGTACAGAGTTATTTCTAGTTACAGAGAATCAGAGAGATGGCAGCAGGGGAAGAACTTGCTGGCTTTGAAAATAGAGATGGGAAACCATGAGCCAAGGAACATAGGAAGCTTCTAGAAGCTAGAAGAGACAAAGAAGTGGGTTCTCCTTTAAAGCCTCCTGAAAGATAGCAGCCCTACCTATACCTTGATTTTAGCCCAGCGAGACCTCAGTGGGAGTTCTGACCTACAGAAATGAAGAATAATAAATTTGTGTTGTTTAAAGGCACTAAGTTTGTGGTAATTTGTTACAGCAGCAATAGGAAACTAATACACATAATGTCTCGGTTGAACATAAATATCCTTCAGATTTCTATATAACAGATGTAACATAATTTCCTCTATTATTTAATGCCCCTCCCTCTTACTTTCTTCAATCTTGAAGTAAGTGGTGTAATTGCAGTGCTAGGTATTTCTCTGTTGGCTATTAGTTCTATCCTCAGCATTCCTTTCTCCTTGGGGACTGGAGCCCATAAATTGTGCATCCCAGGGCTCCTTGCCAGCTGGTTTCTGGTTAGGTCTGCCAATGGAAAGACTGGTGTGACAGTGGAAGTTAGGGAAAGAAAAGAAGCCATGATTTCTTTCTTCTGCTTCTGGCTCCAGCCATCTTGGTACTTAGCTCTCACGGGTTGTGGTAGAGGTGGCAGCAGCACCAGACCACTGCTGGCCTCTGCAGTAGCAGCACAGTGGTGCCAGCAGCCAGCAACTGTAGGCACCAGCCACTCAGACAGCAAATCCACCAGCATCAGTGGGGCTGCAAGCTCTTGGATGACTGCAGAGCAGTGGTGAGGTGGTGTCAGAAGCAGCATCACCACCAGAGTAAGGCTTACAGGGTTCAGGTACCACTTTCCCCTTTGCTTCTCCAACCCTAGGGGCTGCAGTGATTTCCTGCAGTCACTAATTTCTGGATAATAGCATCTTCCCCTTTTCTATCCCTCAGCCTTTTCAACACATTTGTAAAAAATTCCTTGCATTGTACTCCCTCTGTTTGAAAAACCGAGAATAGTTTGTTATCCTGACTATACACTGATACAAATGCTTTTTTGCATCATGAAGTGGCAAATGAAACAAATTGATTGAATATTTTCTATAGTTGGCTAAGAGCAGAATGTATGTGCACAAAAGCATATACCTACACATGGGCCTTAATATTTGCTCATAATGCGAACATAGGTATAACATATACAACCCTTAACTACCTAATATGTCCTCACTTCAAGTATTTTACTATTAAAGCAGGTTGTTGCTGGGGAGAGGAAAACACATTATTGTTCATTAGAATCTTCAAAGGCAGTAAAATAAAGAGATTTAAACACTGTAAGAGGTTGAATGCTTATCATCACAGAGTTAGTAGTTTTAGATTACATATCTGTCTGTCTGGAAAGGAAGAGAAAAATTCCTTCCACATGGCAGCAAGATCATAAAAACAATTCATCTGCTTAACTCAATTTGCTTTGACAAAAACAAGAAAAAATGGAAAAGCCACTCCAAATGTACCATGTCTTGAATTAAAGTTATATCAGGAAAGTAAGGCATACTGAGCATTTTCATTACGAAAGTTGTGAAAATGCAGGGCTTCTATTTGCAACTGTTGTGTTAAATGGAAAGCTAACCAGACCCCATGCCTGTACTTGTCTTCCAAGAAAACACAACTACAGTAAAGAGCCATCTTAAAGTACCATCCAAAATAGCAACAGTTCAATAATTTGATATAAGAGTGCTAAGCAACCAGTCAGTGCTTACAACATTTTAAGGGGTCAAGGAAACCTATTCATAACAGAACAATCCAAGTGTTGTAGGAGTAACCATCAGCTGTGTTTCATTGTACACTTATGATGCACTGGACACTTTGCTAAGCACTTAGCATTCATTAGCTCATTCACATCTTCCAATGGCCCCATAAGGCGACTAGCATCACCAATGAACAAGCTGTGGCTTTTAGTGCTGAAGTAATCATACAACCAGTTAGAGCTGGAGTCAGAGGTCAAACCAGTTCAATCCAACTCAAATCTATATGCTTAACCACTTCTCTATACTTAACACATGAAGGGAAAATATCTCTGCTCTCACCTTAAAAGTATAGGGGTGGGAGGAGTAATTGCATAAAACAAGGCAAAATATGTACATAGACAACACCACAAAAGCCTACTCACATCATGGTTTTTTATCTTAAATTTTTAATTAGATATAAAAACATGCAACCTTTGTCACCAAGCAATATTAGAAGGGACTCTTTTTTTTAGTGGCATTTCAGAGATCCAGAGAGTTACCTCATCTAAAGAAGTGCATATTACTTTCGGTCTTCAATGTTGTTATATTAATGGTGTCTAATACCTTCCAGTAGAATTTTCCTAATAAAGACAAAATGAGCTTTTATAATTGATTCAAAACACTCTAAAAATCCTCCATTTTCTTTTGCTTTCTGGATACAAATGTTATATACCCTTAAAGCAAGAAAACCCTCATTTGGCCAGACCACCCCAGATTACCCTAAAACATCAAAGAGGAGTATTTTGAGTGAATCTTAAATCATAGTATCATTCTTGTGTGTAAATCTATAAAGTTAATTCTTGATTCCTCTCTCTTTATATAGCCTATTTTAATGGATTTACACAAAAAACTAAGATTAATGACAATTCAACTCCAGTACTCTTACTTTCTTGTTTATAAATCATATATGATTTTTGCTTGTAACAACAACAGAAAAAGCCATGGTTCCCTATATCTCATTTGGCACAACCCAGAGGAAGTAATTAGAACTCATGTCAGGACCACAGATTGTTTAGTTCTGTACTAAGATTAAAAGCCACATTTCTACTTGAGACAGTTTCCTTATTTCCTTGTTACAGGACCTACAGGAGCCTACATGGTTGGCCCTTACCTGCCAGTCCTGCCTTCTCCTGCTGCAACTCAGCCCCTCACCCCACATGCAAATCCAAGGTCTGGGAGTCTTTCTTTGGGTCCTGCCTTAGGGCTCTGTGCCAGATTAACTCCCATTCATTCTTCATGTCTCAAATTAGCCATCATTTACTCTGGGAAGTTTTCCATAGTCCTAGCACGATGAGGGTTATCCCTCTTTAGAATAAGTTACTTTTTCTTCACAAGAACTTGTATATTTATAACTAGGGGTAGTGTGAAATAAAAATCTGTTTATTGCCTACCTTCATTCTCTGTCTGTAGTCTTCACTGGTACAGATACCACGTCAATTGTGTTTACCTCACTATCATCAACACCTTGGACAGTGCCTCACATGTAGTCAGGGCCCCAAATGATTTGTGATAACTTAGGATCTGAACTCCATCAGCTTCAAGGCAGAGCTATAATTGCCCTGAGAATTTTCCACTGGGAACCCTGGGTGACAGGTGTGTATATCTTCCAAGCAGGATAGCACAGAGTCCTTCCAACCAGGGCCCTTTAAGTCTTCCTCTTTCTCTTGTGGCCTTCCTCTTGGTGGTCTCCACTCTCTAGGAGCCCCTAAAGCCCTTCCAAAGTAGAACTTTGAACTAAGACCCATCTTTACTGCTCTCTTCCTATGTTTTCATTTCCTCAGTGGTTTCCTTCCTTTTCTTTCAGGGACCTAACACCTGAGTTATTACATTAAGAGAAGAATCTTTTCCAGGTTCTTTATTCACATCAAAAGGTAAATCAAGAGCAGATGACCTCGGACACTAGAAAGGACTGCAAAGATCCCAACATAACTGTGTAGGGCAGGGGGGAAAAAATGGAGAAAGAGGAGGAGAAGAAAGGAAAGGGATGGGTCCCACACCCTGGGGCGGGGGGATCTGAAACAGAGGGGAGATTGCCAAATTTGGGGAAACACCCCTCTCTGATGGGGAAACCCCTTCTCCAATGGGGAATTTCCCTGGGTCAGAAGGAAGGCATTTGGGACTGTTCAGAGAGCGTAAAGTGGCTGATCTGTGGCAGACAGGAAAGAGTGAGAAACACACGGAGTGTCCGCACCATGGCTCAGCATGTCCGGACTGAGACATCGGTTCACAGCTGAACACGGGGTCTGGGAGCTGGAACATGGCAACCAGAGAACTGGTTCAGGGTGAGAGATATTGTTGGCAGTGGGGAGACGGACTGAGAGGACAGGAGGGAAGAAATCCATAGTGGAGAATGCCTGTCGTGGAAAGCTGGCGGGACATGGCGGCAGCTCAATACTGCTGACTCACAAGCAGGGGGGAGGGGCCGCCAGTATACCCTCTCTCTCTCTCTCTCTCTCTCTCTCTCTCTCTCCCTTGGTGCCTGCAATGGACAAAGGAAGGACCTCTCTGGGCCTGGCTAATGCACTCAGGGATAACGAAGGCCCTCGGGTGGGGCTGGCCTAGAGTGCCTGCAGCTGAAAGCCAAAAGTCCACAGAGTGGCCCAGCTCTGGAGACATTCTGTTTACACTGGAGCCACCAGCATCCCTCTGCAACAGGCACCACCCGAGCCACCCAAGCTGTCACAACCCAGGCAGGGTGCCACTGCTCACTCACCCCCAGGGGAAGGAGCCACTATTGTACCCTCTTTCTCCCCACACACCAGCACTTACAGACAAACAATAAAGGAAGCTCTGCTGGTGGCAGAGTAACACAAAAAGCCCAAGGTGGGTAGAAGGACACTTACAGCTGGGACCCCAAGGAAACAGAAATATTATTCTTAATTCTATGGATCTGGTCCATTCTGGGGTCATTTCTAGCTTTTTTTTTTTTTTTTAATTAATTATGATCTTAGTCCTAAGGGATCTACACATTTTACAACACACTTTTTTATTCTATTTTTTATTCTATTTTTATTTTTAAGCTTTTGATATATTTCTATTTCTAGCTAAGTTTTTGTAGTGCTGACTGTATCTCTCCTACCTTCTTTTCATCTCTATCTTTTATACATTTCTATTTTTTTCTTTTTCTTTTCATATTTCCAGTCACAGCACACTCTTCTGTTGCCCTGTCTTCTATCATTTTTTAGTTTATTTTATCTTAATATACTTATAATCAATATTATCGCTCGGCTCTGTTTCCTTGCTTTATTCTCCAGATGACACACTGCTTTGATTTTTATTATTAGGTTTGGTCTATACCTTAGTTCTGATTATAATTGTCTGATTTTCTTTTGGGAACCTTCAGTCTAGCTGATTGTACTCTCACTCTTTACTATATTTGATCCTAGCTTTCAAAATTTCCCTGGATATGTGTTTGTGTGGTTTTTTTTTTTTTAATTAATTATGATCTTAGTCCTAAGGGATCTACATGTATTATAACACATTTTTTAAAATTCCTTTACTCTATTTTTTTCTTCTGTTTTTATATTTAGACTTTTTACATATTTATATTTCTAGCTAAGTTTTTGTAGTGGTAACTTTATCTCTCCTACCTTCTTTCCTTCTCTATCTTTTACACATTTCTATTTTTTTCTCTTTTTCTTTTTCTTTTCATATTTTCAGTCACACTATGCTCTTCTGCTGCCCTGTCTTCTATCTTTTTTAGTTTATTTTATCTTAACATACTCATAAGCAATATTATTGGTCGGCTCTGTTTCCTTGCTTTCTTCTCCAGATGACACACTGCTCTGGTTTTTATTATTAAGTTTTGTCTTTATCTTAGTTCTAAGTATAATTGTCTGATTTCATTCTGAGAATCTTCAATCTGTCTCTTGGTACTCTTGCTCTTTATTAAATTTGATCCTAGCTTTCAAAATCTCCCTGGATTTGTGTTTGTGTATGTGTGGTGTTTTTTGTTTTTTGTTTGTTTGTTTTTTGTTTTTTTGTTTTTGGTTTTGAATTTCTATTGGTTTTCTCTTTGATTGTCTGATTGCATACTGGGGTTCTTCTGTCAGGTCTTTCTAGTGCCTTATGTTCTACTGGATTCAGTATTTGTGTGTCTTATACATGTATGTGTTTCCTTGATTTAGTATTTGTTTGACTCAACACTCTACCATTAGTCTGGGGCTTGGACAGTCATCTTTAAACCCCCTTATTGCTGGGACAAGTAACCTCTGAAGTCTGGACTACTCCATCAGAAGTCAAGTAGGAGGCTCTGGGGAGGGAGCACAGAATCCAGGATGCTGGCCTACTAGGGAGTCCCCAGACACAGGGAAACTAACTGCAGAGAACTCTCATGGAGCCCTGTATCAGAGTCTAAGACTCGGCTTCGTCAGACTGTCTACAACTGCCAATGTTGGACACCTCACACCAAACTACAAACAAGAAAGGAACACAAACACCCATCAGCACACAGACTACCTAAAGCCATACTAACCTCACAGATACCCTAAAACACAACACCTGACCTGGCCCTGCTCATCAGAGAGAAAAGAAACAGAGTCACACAGAGGAAGGCAGACACCAGACCCCACCCCCCACCCCGACCAGGAAGCCTGCTCAAGACACTGGACAAATCCCACCAAAGGGGGCAGAGGGCAGAAACAAGAGGAATTACTACTAGGCAGCATAGGGAAAGGAGAGAGAAAATCCTATAAATTAGACAACATTAGAAAACAAAGAAGCACCATGCAGGCAAAGGAGCAGGGAAAAAACCCACAAGACCAAATAAATGAAGAGTAAATGGGAAAATTTGCTGAAAAAGAATTCACAGTAATGGTAGTAAAGATGACCCAAAATCTCGACAACAAAATAGAGAAAATACAAGAAACAGTTCATAAGGGCTCAGAAGAACTAAAGAACAAACAGTAATGGACAACAAAATAATGGAAACTTAAAATACTCTAGATGGTATAAGGAGCAGAATAACTGAGGCAGAAGAACGAATAAGTGAGTTGGAAGATAGAATGGGGGAAATAATAGCCATGGGGCAGGAAAGAGAAAAAAGAATAAAAAGAATGGAAGACAGTCTCAGAGACCTTGCTGACAACATTAAGTGCAATAACATTGAAATCATAGGCATCCCAGAAGAAGAAAAAAGAAAGAAAGGGTCTGAGAAAATATTTGAAGACGTTATAGTGGAAAACTACCCCAACAGGGGAAAGGAAATAATTAATCAAGTCCAAGAAGTGCAGAGAGGCCCATACAAAATAAACCCAAGGAGAAATACACCAAGGCACATATTAATCAAACTAATGACAATTAAACACAAAGAAAAAATATTAAAAGTAGCAAGAGAAAAGCAACAAACAACATATAAGGGAAAACCCATAAGGATAACAGCGGATCTTTCTGCAGAAACTCTGCAGGCCAGAAGGGAGTGGCAGGATAAACTGAAAGTCCTGAAAGAGAAAAACCTACAGCCAAGAAGACTCTACCCAGCAAGAATCTCATTCAGATTCGAAGAAGAAATCAAAAGCTTTACAGACAAGCACAAGTTAAGAGAATTCAGCACCACCAAACCAGCCTTACAACAATTGCTAAAGGAACTTTTCTAAGTAGGAAACACAAGAGAAGGAAAAGACCTACAAAAACAAACCCAAAACAATTAAGAAAATGGGACTAGGAACACACATGTCAATAATCACCTTAAATGTAAATGGATTAAGTGCACCAAGCAAAAGACACAGACTGGCTGAATGGATACAAAAACAAGATCCTTCTATATGCTGCCGACAAGAAACCCACTTCAGACCAAGGGACACATATAGACTGAAAGTAAAGGGATGGAAAAAGACATTCCATGCAAATGGAAGTCAAAAGAAAGCTGGAGTAGTAATACTCATATCAGACAAATTAGACTTTAAAAATAAAGACTATTTTAAGAGACAAGGAAGGACACTACATAATGATCAAGGGATCAATCCAAGAAGAACATGTAACAATTGTATATAACTATGTACCCAACATAGGAGCACCTCAATACATAAGGCAAATGCTAACAGCCATAAAAGGGAAATTGACAGTAACACAATAATAGTAGGAGACTTTAACACCCCACTTACATCTATGGATAGATCATCCAAATAGAAAAAAAAAGGACACACAGCTTTAAATGACAATTAGACCATCTCGACTTAATTGATATTTATAGGACATTCCATTCAAAAATGACAGAATATGCTTTCTTCTCAAGTGCACACAGAACATTTTCCATGACAGTTCACATCTTGGGTCACAAATCAAGCCTCAGTAAATTCAAGAAAATTGAAATCATATCAAGCATCTTCTCTGACTACAATGCCATGAGAATAGATATCAATTACAGGAAAAAAACTGTAAAAAATACAACCACGTGGAGGCTAAACAATACACTATTAAACAACCAAGAAATCATTAAGGAAATCAAAGAGGAAGTCAAAAAATATCTAGAAACAAATGACAATGAAAATACAACAACCCAAAACCTATGGGACGCAGTAAAAGCAGTTCTAAGAGGGAAGTTTATAGCAACACAGTCCTACCTCAAGAAATAAGAAAAATATTGAGTAAACAACCTAACCTTACACCTAAAACAATTAGGGAAAGAAGAACAAAAAAACCCCAAAGTGAGCAGAAGGAAAGAAATCATAAAGATCAGATCAAAAATAAATGGAAAAGAAAGGAAGGAAGCCATAGCAAAAATTAATGAAACTAAAAGCTGATTCTTTGAGAAGATAAACAAAATTGAGAACCCATTAGCCAGACTCACCAGGAAAAAAAGGGAGAAGACACAAATTAACAGAATTAAAAATGAAAAAGGAGAAGAAACAACTGACACTGCAGAAATACAAAAGATCATGAGAGACTACTACAAGCAACTATAAGCCAAGAAATTGGATAACCTGGAAGAAATGGATAAAGTCTTAAAAAACTACAATCTTCCAAGACTGAACCAAGAAGAAAAAATATGAACAGACCAATTACAAGTACAGAAATTGAGACTGTGATTAAAAATCTCCCAACAAATGAAAGTCCAGGGCCAGATGGCTTCACAGGTGAATTCTATCAAACATTTAGAGAAGAGCTAACACCTATCCTTCTCAAACACTTCCAAAATATAGCAGAAGGAGGAACACTCCCAAACTCATTCTACGAGGCCACCATCACCCTGATACCAAAACCAAGCAAAGATGGAACAAAAAAAGAACATTATAGGCCAATATCACTGATGAATATAGATGCAAAAATCCTCAACAAAATACTAGCTAACAGAATCCAACAGCACATCAAAAAGATCATACACCATGATCAAGTGGAGTTTATTCCTGGAATGCAAGGATTCTTCAATATATGCAAATCAATCAGTGTGATACATCATATCAACAAATTGAAGGATAAAAACCATATGATCATCTCAATAGATGCAGAAAAAGATTTTGACAAAATTCAACATCCATTTATGGTAAAAACTCTCCAGAAAATGGGCATAGAAGGAAATTACCTCAACATAATAGAAACCATATATGAGAAAGCAAAAGCCAACATCATTCTAAATGGTGAAAAACTGAAAGAATTCCCTCTAAGAACAGGAACAAGACAAGGGTGTCCACTCTCACCATTATTATTCAACATAGTTTTGGAAGATTGGCCACAGCAATCAGAGAAGAAAATGAAATAAAAAGAATCCACATTGGAAAAGAAGTAAAATTGTCACTCTTTTGCACATGCCATGATAGTTACATAGAAAACCCTAAAGATTATACCAGAAAACTGCTAGCACTAATCGATGAATTTAGTAAAGTAGAAGCATACAAAATTAATGTGCAGAAATCTCTTGCATTCCTATACACTAACAATGAAAAAGCAGTAAGAGAAACTAAGGAAACTCTCCCATTGACCATTGCAACAAAAAAAATAAAATATCTAGGAATAACCTGCCTAAGGAGGCAAAAGACCTGGATCCAGAAAACTATATGACACTGATGAAAGAAATCAAAGACAATACAAACAGATGGAGAGACATAGCATGTTCTTGAATTGCAAGAATCAACATTGTGAAAATGATTGTACTACCCAAAACAATTTACAGATTCAACGCAATCCCTATCAATTACCAATGGCATTTTTCACAGAACTAGAACAAGAAATCTTACAATTTGTATGGAAATGCAAAAGACTCCAAATAACCAAAGCTATCTTGAGAAGAAAAGACGGAGTTGGTGGAATTAGGCTTCCTGACTTCAAACTATACTACAAGGCCATAGTGATCAAGATAGTATGGTACTGGCACAAAAATAGAAAGGAAGATCCATGGAACAGAATAGAGAACACAGAGGCAAACCCAAGCACATATGGGCACCTTATCTTTGACAAAGGAGGCAAGAATATACAATGGAAAAAATACAGCCACTTCAATAAGTGGTGCTGGGAACATTGGACAGCAACACATCAAAGAATTAAATTAGAACACTTCCTAACACCATACACAAAAATAAACTCAAAATGGATTAAAGACCTACATGTAAGGCCAGACACTATAAAACTCCTAGAGGAAAACATAAGCAGAGCACTCTATGACATACATCAAAGCAAGATCCTTTTGGACCCACCTCCTAGAATCATGGAAATAAAATCAAGAATAAACAAATGGGACCTGATGAAACTTAAAAGCTTTTGCACAGCAAAAGAAACTATAAATAAGACAAGAAGGCAACCCTCAGAATGGGAGAAAATACTTGCCAACGAAGCAACGGACAAAGGATTAATCTCCAAAATATACAAGCAGCTCATGCAGCTTAATACCAAAAAAGCAAATAACCCAATCCACAAATGGGCGGAAGACCTAAATAGACATTTCTCCAAAGAAGACATACAGATGGCTAACAAACACATGAAAAGATGCTCAACATCACTAATCATTAGAGAAATGCAAGTCAAAGCCACAATGAGGTATCACCTCACACCAGTCAGAATGACCATCATCAAAACATCTAGAAACAATAAATGTTGGAAAGGGTATGGAGAAAAGGGAACTCCCCTGCAGTTTTGGTGGGAATGTAAGTTGGTACAGCCACTATGCAAAACAGCTTGGAGGTTCCTTAAAAAACTACAAATAGAACTACCATATGATCCAGTAATCCCACTCCTGGGCATATACCCAGAGAAAATCATAATCCAAAAAGAAACATGTACCATTATGTTCATTGCAGCACTATTTACAATGGCCAGGATATGGAAGCAACCTAAATGCCCATCGACAGATGAATGGATAGAGAAGATGTGGCACATACATACAATGGAATATTACTCAGCCATAAAAAGGAATGAAATGGAGGTATATGTAATGAGGTGGATGGACCTAGAGTCTGTCATACAGAGTGAAGTAAGCCAGAAAGAGAAAAACAAATACCGTATGCTAACTCATATATACGAAATCTAAAGAAAAAAAAAAAATGGTATTGATGAACCCAGTGACAGGGCAAGAATAAGGATGCAGATGCAGAGAATGGAGTGGAGGACGTGGGGTTGGGGGGCAGGGGGCAAAGGGGAAGCTGGGACTAAGTGAGAGAGTAGCATAGACATATATACACTACCAGTTGTAAAATAGATAGCTAGTGGGAAGTTGCTGTATAACAAAGCGAGATCAACTCAATGATGGCTGTCTTAGAGGCCCAGGACAGGGAGGATGGGAGGGAGTCGCGGGAGGGAGGGGATATGGGGATATACGTATAAATACAGCTGATTCACTTTGGTGTACCTCAAAAGCTGGTACAAGATTGTAAAGAAATTATATTCCAATAAAGAGCTTGGAAAAAAAAAAGTAAATCATTAGCAGGATGAAGGGATGTTTCTTATGTATATTTGCATTTAGCAGCATCTAATCTGAAATGTGTGGCATCGGTCACTAGGAAAAGAAGATTCACCACAGAATAGGGACGGGATCTTTCCTACCGGGGTGGCCAACCATGCCTCCCTCACATACAGATCCTGAAGGGAAAGGGAGGCACTCAGGTCCTCACACCACTACACGAAGCCCTGTCTAGTGCACTGATACTTTCTCTCTTCTAGGCACTATGTCTACCACATCCTTTCATCCCTCAGCTGATGATACTTTCAGTGCCAGCCTCATAGGCTACATCCCACAATGTCATCAGCATGATTACAGGAAAACTGCCTTCCGTTGCTGTCATTCCCTTGGTCAGCCAAAGTTTCAAAAAAAATTTACTAAGATCCAAAAGAAAACAAAACAAGAAGGACAAAATGATAAAGTCTAGAGATAAAAGTTTAGAATTGTCTAGGTCAAAATTACTTTTAAACTCTGACCTAAATGCTCAGTGCCATGGGCCATCTGAACCATATTCCCTGTCCATCCATTTCAGACGCCCTACCTCACCTTCTTTCTTCTGCTTTATCCAAAGGAGTTTGGTCACTTACCAAAGCTGGTAGGTAGAACTACTTTCCAGGAGTATTTGGTGCATGAAAACTATATCTTCTTTTTCCTTGGTGTGATTTATCTTTCAGTTTTGCTACATGGCCAACAAGGGTTAGTTACATAGCAGACCCTTACAATACTTGTTAAATATGACTGCATGTTTTGTCTCAATACTATTTCAATTTCCATTTTCCTTGGTTTTCTTTCAGTTACCCAAATCATTTATTGAATACAACATTGATATACTGACTTTGTGAAAGTTCCATGCCTATATTTTCATTCCTTCAGTTGAAATTATCCATTCATTTAAAAAATATATGATTGAATGAATAAATGAATGAATGACTTTGACTCCTCAATGGAAATGTTTTCCTGCTTTCAATTCTAGAAATCTTAGGCTTCTCGCAGACCAGGATCCTATGTCCAGATTTCTGTCCCACACATTGGCTATTTCTCATCAACAATATTTAAAATCTCCTCAGTGACTCAGTTCAGGGAAAAACTTGAGCTTCCTTGAGCTTACGCATGGAGGTGTTATGAAATCACAAGGTCATCTTAATGTTTTTTATAAAAACCGCAAACTTAGAGTGAAAGTAATATATAATCAATATCTAGTGATGGAATTAACTGGCAATGTGTCAAATAGTTAATTGAGTTACTCTGGATAAGATATATGCACTTTAATTATGTTCTGGAAACAGCAGATACTTACCCTTCATGGTCCATCTAAGTGGTATTCAAAATCATAAAGCTCTGGGGCTAATGTCCAGCTGTGTCTTCCCTGCCCAGCATCCCTGCCCAGATACAGAGGAAAAGGAGAAGGCTTTTGCCATCCAAGACCTTCCCCCCACCTTTAGCCAAAGGTTTCATCTATTTTGCCTGGCTCCTAAGATTTCCTTTGAACAAAACATACATGAAAAAATAAAAACAACAACAACAACATGAAAACCACTGTTCAAACATTAGTGAGTTTTTTTCTAAACAGAGTGGTAAGAAGTTGTGAGGTTACATGTTCCTCCCATATTTTATCAAATATTGTGCTCACCACAATCAGAAACTGAATCTTAGAGCTAGCCTCATATTCACGACTTAACGAAGAATTTAAAGTTTATGTACCCAAATTTTTGTCACATAAGTAGATCATAAGTTGTATTCCAGTTACTGTGTTTTGGATCTAATTCTAGGATCTTCAGATTAAGTGATGCTTATAAAAGTCCATGTAAGACCACCCCCATGAATAAGTTTATGCCAATTATAATTTTTCTTCAACTATGCTTTCTCACCTATTCTATCCCTTTTGGAAAACTGATTTTCTCTATCACTTTCAGGGGTGGAGTCTGACGATCACAGAGGATGGAACTGAGTGTGATTTGAAAAAAAATTTACAGCAAAGTGACTTACTAGTGGAAGGAACACAGAAGGAAAATTTATTAGAGTTATTACTTTTCCTTTATAATGCAATTTCACAAATCTTCCTTCTATAATAAGAAAGCAAATCATCAGTGATTGTCACTAAAGTTTCTTCCAGCAACATCATGCAGAACTCTTGAATTCATACCATGTAGCATATAGATATTGGGAAATGAGCATTACATTTAATTGAAAATACATGATCAGCTCCTTAAACATATTTAAATTAATTTAATTTAGGATTGATTAATATAAGCATTATTTGGGTTTTACCTATAATCTTCTTGGCAATAATCCTGTTTCTATAGTAACACAAACTTTTATTTTTATCCTTGTGCATGCGTGAGAAATTATAACAACTTTTGTAATAAAGTTTGCATATCATTTGCACATAAATTTCATTCTTTATGAGAAGTCCAAGCTAGAGGTTTCTTTTCTTTAATCATTTACTATTTTACCACCAAATGCATAATTCACATCTCCCCTCGAATAATGAACACTCAACGGAGCTATTCCTAACCACTTGCAAGAGATATCGAAATCTACATGGTGGTCAAATCTTTGAATTTCAACATGTACTATTAAGGGAGTGATAATGAAATGCTTCACAAACATCACCCTGGATATAATTCCTGTGTTGTATTAGCATAAATCCATTCATTCTTACTGAATCAGTATTCTTTTGTTCATTTGTTTCAAATAGTTAAGTTAGCTGTGGTCAGTCAAAGTAAAGTAGGATAGTAAGCAGCTGAAACATTGTCTAGGTACCTAGCCCCACCCAAAAAGAGGGCCTTGCTGTCAACTAAGTTGCAAGTATATGTGTTTTTTTTACTACAACTCATTTTAATATCATTAAAGAAAAAAGGCAGTTTATAACCTGAGGTTAGGACAATAGTTGCCTTTGGGTTGAGTGGTGCTTGGTAAGGGGCACACCTAGGGCTTTCCAGGAAGTTCTAATATTCTATACTACATCTGGGCATTAAAAAGCTGTACATTTATGATTTGTGACAATTTATAAATTATGTTATTCTTCACTACAAAAGTTAAAAAAAAAGTTTCCATTTAGATATCACTATGTCTAGAATAGGAAATGTTGAGGATTTCATGAAATTATAATTACTATTTCAGCTTATCCCATTACTTTTTATTTATAACTAACATTTTTTGTTTGTTTGTTTTTTATTTCTTTGCCCACTAGGAAATCTGTAGATATCTAATCAAAGACTAAGCAAACTAAGAAAGATAGCCTTAAAATGCGCCTTTAAAATGATCTGGTTTTATGTTCTTAGGTTTATCTTCTGTATAAATGATGTATACGGTATAAAAGGGAACTATCTGGAAAAGAAGACATGATTTGAAAGTGTAGATGATATTTTTTCTAAATATATGATAATATTTTACTGAGTTTACCACCTTTCAAGAATATAAAAAATGGCAGTATATTGTATTTCAAACCATCTATTACATTAAAAAGTGTAATAAAGCATTTTAAGTTGCACAAAGTTCAATTGACATATAAGAAAATAATGCAAGTAATGTACATGGAAGAAGGTTAGTTAGTTCTCACAAATGTTTCAGTCCTTAATGAAAAGTCACCAACTGTCTCTGAATAGTTGAAAAGATATAACATTGAAGAGGGTGTAGATCTATCCTCTTGCTTCCAAAGGGCACACTGAGGACTAGTGAGTAAATGCAAGGAGGCAGAGACATTTGGGGAGGGCAGAAGGAGACATAGCATTAATTTTATTGGTCTCACTAGAGGATGAATCACTTTGGTCAGCAGAAAGGCTCCTTACCACTGGAAATGTTCCCCTATGTGAAGAGTAGTTGTATTCGTTTCCTATGGCTACTCTCGCAAATGACCACAAACTTAGTGGTTTAAAAGACAACAAATTTATTATCTTATAGTCCATTAAGTCAGAAGTCTTACTAGGCTAAAATCAAGGGGTTAGCAGAGCTGTGATTTTTCTGCAGGCTCTCTGGGAGTATCAATTTACTTGCCTTTTCTAACTTTAAGAGGTCATAACCATTCCTTGGCTTGCGGCCCCTTCCTGTATCTTCAAAGCCAGCAGCATAGCATCTCAAAGCTCTCTCTCTGACTCTGACACTTCTGCTTCCTTCTTATAAAGGCCTTTGTGATTCCACTGAGTTCACCTGCATAATCCGGGAAACTCTTCTCAATATCCTTAATTTAGTCACATCTGCACAGTCCCTTTTGCTATGTAAATTAAGAGAGTCAGGAGTGTTGAGGATTATAACGTGGACATCTTTGGGAAGTCATTATTCTGCTATCACAGTGATATATTAAAATATATAATATACTGGCAGACTAAACCAGATTGTTAAGATTCCTTCCAATGTTTATATCCTCTAAATAAGACAAAGAAGTCAAGTATTTGTTAACAACTGTGAAAAAAGAAACCGGCCATACAAAAGACTCACCACTCTGGAGAGTATTACTATTTTTCTGTATGCCCACCAGAGATGGCTGGATATTTTAGCTAAAATTCATTGTTTAGAAGAAGTCCAAGCTTCCTTTGTGGACAGTGACTACATCCTGACTAATCCAAGACCAAAAAAAAAGTACTTACAGAACTTGGTTGGAAAGTGCGTGACTGATAAGTTCAGGCAATTGGAAAGAGTTGGCAATTATGCCACAAGCACCCTAGCTGCTCTAGGATGGTGCTTTCTCAAGGGCTACAGTGGCCAGAGACCAGGAAATTATTGTCTCTTTTTCAAAAGAAAGAAAACTGAGAGTGAGAGAGAAATGGTGTGAGAACCACTGTTTTTCTTCCTTACTACACACTCCTAAGTAGGAAGGGAATGGTCAAGTATTTAACTTGTAATTCATTTCACAGAAGCTGTTAAATATGTGCCAATGAAAAATATAGCTCAACTAATTCAAGTATGAATTTCATCCATTTATATATAGCCAATCTTCAGCCTCTTGTGGCCTTTAACAAAAGATGTTCTGAAATGGTTCCATGGAATAAAGCACTCTGCAATTTGGAATAATAGGAAGTACTAAATCACACTTGAGGCAACTGACCAAAGGATCTTGGTAGACTTTAAAGTAAGAAGCATCACCATGAAAACAGTGACCACTTAATCCTGTAGAACAGTCTGCATTCTGAAAGATTCTGACTAACTAACTTGGGAAAAAAAATTCTCTAAGGAAAAGTTTTCTTCTTGGAGCTACCAGCAGAACCAAAGGGAACATATTTATATCAATTAAATTTTTATTGAAATCATTTGTTTTCTATTGAAATCAATAACAAACCAGAAGCTGTGCTCAGCTCTGGGGATTTAAGGATAATGGCAAACATGACCCTAAGGATCTCACATCTCATGGTGAACTGGAGACCAATAAACAAACACCATTCAGTGGCTATCAAGGCAAGCAATGGATGTGACTGCAGCCTGAAAGAGAAACACTTGACCCATGAGATAAGGGAACTTCGTGTAGACTCACATGAGGACCCAACTCTTTAATTAAGTCGGAAAGAATATATAAGACATGTCCCAACAAACGATGGCAAAAAGAGGATTTGTGGCAGGCAGAACAGCATGTGCAATGACCTAAAGGTCTATAAATACCTGTCATAGTCAAGAACTCTGAGTAGTTCAGTATGGCTGGACCACAGGATCAGGTGGAAGAAAAGAGTTAAAGCTAAAGATGTAGGTAGGGGCTAGATTGTGAAGACTCTTAGATACCACCCAAGGACTATGAACATGTTCAGATAATGTGAAAATGAGGAACATGGACACTTACTTGTCTCTTGACTTCACATTCAGATGAAGCAAATCAACAGGGAGGGTCAGATTTCAGTGGAGCCTCCTCCATTCTTTCCATCATTCAGTAAGGGGTTCAATAGTTATTTTCTCCTTAGAATATGGTATTTATGTCATTCACAAAGAGGAAATGCCTATCACCTTTGCTTGCCAAGGAACATGTGAGGGAATATAATTATTCATAGCGAAATGGAGATCTGAAAAGGACATATGTGGGGGGATATTGACGGTATTTTTCTGCTGCTGGGGAGGTAACATGAGACAAATGACATGCTGCGTAATAGCTGTGGGAAAGAGGTCAGGGGAAGCACACTGGTAGGTGGGTTCTGAATGGAGATACGGGGGAAGCTCTTAAGTATGAGCTAGAGATGAACGTTGTAAGTGGCTGGTGGACAGAGAAGGAACGTGCATGCCTGGGTGGAGGAGCAGACAGAATGGGGTCGTTCTCACCATTTGCAGGGGCCTGTGCCTCTGGAGTTCAAAGTATATGCCAGCATTTATGCAGGAAACACAGGAAATGTTGGAAAAAATAGGAACCATGCTAATGAAAGGAATAAGGACCAATGGCAAGAAGAATAACAAGGAGGGAAAAGATCGTTTAGAAAGAAAACAACAACAACAAATTGGCACTAGGAGTTTCAAAATAAACTATATTCTGCCTCTTACACCCACACAAAAGTGAAATCAAACTTGCCAAAAGGAATTTGCCAATTGTCAAAGCAGCCCTAATTATACTTGCTACAAATGCACAAAATGAATACTCTCCATGAATCACTCTCAAAGCTGTCCAGTCTAAAAGCCTGAGTAGCATCCCCATAGCTAGATAGTTTATATTTTATTATTTATTTACAGCCTGCTTGCTTTCACAACAGACTTAAGTCATCTAAAATAAACTTTATACATTAAAACAGTAAATATAAATTTAAAAGCATGAGAGTCATGGAAATTAAAATTAGACCCGGAATACAAGATAAGAAGGGGTAAGGACATCATGCTGTTTTGAAGGCCAACATCATTCCCCATCACTTTGTGAAGCACAGATTTGTCTGTGGCTTTCCTAACAGCCAAAGAAGAAAGGAAATATAGTTAACTATATAGCTTTCTTTATCTGTGAATGAAAATTGTATTAGCAGTTTTTCAGAAGTTAATGTCTAAATTTTAGGTATCAAATCAGAATGAAAGAAGCATTTAGTTCAATGCATGTTATCAGGGTCATGTCAGGAAAAGTAGGATCATTAGTGAATACTTTTAAAATCCCTTTCCATTTTAAATACTGTATAATATTCCTTTGCATTTTTTGTCTTCAATAAGCTAACAATGTCTTAGTTACAACTGAGAATGCTGTCTAACCATGATGTAATTCATCTTTCTACTGTTTCTTTCCACATCCAATAAGTATTTCCAATGCAAGACAGACTCTACAACTTGGTGATTGATATATTCCTATTATCATAACTCCACATTTCATGAGAACATATCAAATATTTAATTTCTCTCTCTAGACCTTATCCACTAAGTAAGCCTGATTTACAAAATCTGCCTACAAAAGGCTACTGCCTGTCATTTTACAGGAATTACCTGGAACAATACATTTGTTAAAACCAAAAGACATTTTTAAACAAAGTAGCATTTTTATTTCGATTTTGATTCAAATTATTTTCTATAAAATATGTACATATATACTAAAGAATTATTCTGACAATGTATATCCTGACAAACCAAATTCATACTGCAATGCACTTCATAAAAGTTATTTAGAATAAGTATTACTCTTCTTGATCTTTGCTCCCAGTACACCCTTACTCCTACTGACATCTCAAGCCCTACTAATATTTAATGCATGAAAAATGTGTATCTTAGTGCATACACATTATATATAACAAACATTTCACAGTTACAACTAAGGCTAAGATTAAAAAGAAAACAAAAACTACAAATGATTAAGTTCTATGTTAAATACTATCTCCATTTAGACTAAACATGATGAAAATACATTTTATTTTGTTTTCAAAATATGGGGCAGAAACCTAAAACAGAGTTTATCTCAATTGTATATCTAAAAGAAACAAATGAAGCAACTGACCCATCAAATTGTAATTGTGAAATAAATGTAGTATGAGCTAATAAAGTCACAAATTATAGCACCCAAATATTCATTGGACTCTTCCTATCATGGAAACTTTCTGATGTTACAGAACATAAGTCCTAGAGAGTTGAGACTTATTTTGGAAAGCATAATGCCAACTACAAGTTTCCGAAATTGGTTAGTTGGGGAAGAGAAGAAATAGGTTGAAATGGCAACGAGAGGAAAGGAGATTCCTTAACAAAATAGTGGACATAAAGAAAACATGCATTGTAAGAACTGTAACTGAGTCTTCTTTACT